>NW_027174953.1:0-25000 GCF_000390325.3 Nicotiana tomentosiformis
CTAAATATCAATATAAAGCTAGGCCGACAAGGCCGTCATAGCTACTACAGCTGACAAACCACAAATTTATACAAACCCAACATACTGCACTAACCAACAGGATATGCCTACAAGCCTCTACTGATAGATGTACTGTGATCGGAACAGGGCCCCGACCTACCCATAACATATATACAGATATACATAAGATGTACACAAAACTCTAGTCCTGGCAACTCCGAAAGACGTGGAGCTTACCGATCAGGCGGAACTCGGAAAACACCTACTGAGGAGGTCTACCCGTCTGTCTGTCTGAACCTGCACGCATGAAATGCAGCGCCCCCAAAAAGGGACGTCAGTACGAAATAATGTACCGAGTATGTAAGGCAATAAAATAACTGAAATCTGAAACTGAACTGATAATATGATAACTGAAATTAACTGGGAGTCAAAGATGATCTGGAGATATACTTACCTACTGATACTGACTCAACTCCTTCAATATAGTAAGTAAAATAATTGTACGACCTTATAAGGCTCGGTATATATATAACTGCTCTGCCATAGTAGGCTCGCTTATAGGCGCTCGGCCATACTAGGCTATGTATCTCGACCATGCTGGGCTCGCTCATAGGCGCTCGGCCACAGTAGGCTCGGTATATAACTTTCCATCTGATCAGAAGTTGCCCAATAGGGGCCTGCCCATCGATTATAGCTCGATGGTAATGAAAATACTGTAATACTGTATATATAGGCTTGCTGCTCTCTTGACTGAAAGAAGACAATACTAAAATTGAATATAGAGTCTCGATAAGGAATAATATTGTAACTTATGAGACTAGAATAGTGTGAATAAATTCATGAATATGAACTTCTCTTTTTGTCTCATTACTAACACATGTAGCTACGAGATCATGCCAAAATGAAGGAAGGCTTAGCCTTAACATACCTTATCACAATCTTTTCAATCACCAAGTTGAACTCACCTCTTCGCACCTTAATCTACAAGAATGATAATAATACTATCGTTAAGTTATGAAAGGTACAACTATCGCACAACGAACGACAAACCTATTTTGTATTAAAACGGGCAGCATCTCCCCTATAATATGCCCTTCCTCAAACTTCAAGATAACACCAACAATACAAGGACAGAACAATAACAACATATATACATCATTTTCCAGCCCTATATACACCATCAAATACTACAAAACAGCCCAACACACCCCAATCTCTTCGTACACAAAACGACCACTGTAGTAGTGTCAAACGACCCGAAAATATTATGACGAACGACCAGCCAACCACCCTACATTTATATGGTGTTTATAAACCCCCTTACTCCTCCAAAACTCCACAAAATAGTAATAAAACACGCAGCCCAACAGCAACACAAAACAGTCCACAAAACAGTCCGCTACAAGTGAATAACTCGAACTCACGGCTTCCGATCACCATCCCGTGAGTTCTTACAAGTATAGAACGACTTACCATGAATTTACAGAAGAAAAAATGGATGAAAGAGAGCAGTAAACTCACCTTATTTGTTGGATAACTCAGCTCCTATCTTGGTTCTTCAAACTCTAAGTTTTACCTCCAATTGGAACTTGAAAGGGAGAGAAAATCAATTAGGGTTTGTGGGAAATTTTTGGGAGGATTCTTTGCAGAGCTTATGTCTGGTTATTATGCTCTATTTTAAGTCTAATATATGAAGAAAATAGGCCCTTAAAAAGGCCTCTTTGGACGACCCGAAATGGCCCATTTTTGGGCTTTCATTTAAGCAAGTAGGTGACACACCTACTTGTCACCTAGCAGCTTGCGCAGTATCGCAAAAATGCACATATCTCTCTACTCTGATGTCGTATTGACAAATGGTTTAATGCGTTGGAAAATAGACTCATAGATATTTAATTTGATGGGTGGAACACACCATAACTCTAAGTATATTGGGAGAAAATTGCAGTTACATTTGACCCAAAGTTTCAGTAAAACTTATGAATGTAACTTGTGATGACTTTCATCGACTTTTGTTCCACAACTCGCTTGACTTAAAAACATAACACACGGATGTAATACGACTAATATAAATCATAACATAATCTCTTTATCATGTTAATCACCCTAGTCTCACCCCAAAGGTACATGTTATAACATTCCCAACTTGTCGACTTTCGATGAAACATTGTTTTATTTAATTGCTTTAGCTTCTGAACTGTCCAACCCTCTTTGTACTTGTTGTTCATGATCTTCAATATTTGTAACCTCAGAGGTAACATGATTAACTTACTTTATATACTTTTAAATATTATCTCATTTTTTTGTCCTACATTAGTTTGCTTACGACGCATTTTTACATACGAAAATATAGGGTGTAATACCTTTCATCCTTGAAACCCAAGTGGCATGAACCACCATCATGAACACAATATTGCCTTGAAAGTTCTACAACAGCTCTGGCAGCTAGACTTGCATATTATGCAAACTCAGCCGCTGCTTGAGCAGCAGAGGTAGCATCCTTAAATTTCATGTTCATATTATGTCTGCCAACAGAAATATTACCATTACCATCTCCAGGAAATGATTGCCCATGTTCCAACCTTTCATCCTTGAAACCTTAGTGGCATGAACCACCTTCATCAACATAATATTGCCTTGAAAGGTCTACAACAGTTCTGGCAGCTAGGCATGAATGTTCTGTAAACTCAGCCACTGCTTGAGGAGCAGAGGTAGCATCCTTAAATTTCATGTTCCAATTCTGCCTGCCAACTAAAGAATTACCATTACCATCTCGAGGAAATGATTGCCCATGTTCCAACCTTTCATCCTTGAAACCCAAGTGGCATGAACCACCATCATCAACACAATATTGACTTGAAAGTTCTACAACAGCTCTGGCAGCTAGGCTTGCATGTTCTGCAAACACAGCTGCTGCTTGAGCAGCAGAGGTAGCATCCTTAAATTTCATGTTCCAATTCTGCCTGCCAACAGAAAAATTACCATTACCGCCTCCAGGAAATAATTGCCCATGTTCCAACCTTTCATCCTTGAAATCCAAGTGGCATGAACCACCATCATCAACACAATATTGCATTGGAAGTTCTACAACAGCTCTGGCAGCTAGACTTGCATGTTATGCAAACTCAGCCGCTGCTTGAGCAGCAGAGGTAGCATCCTTAAATTTCATGTTCATATTATGTCTGCCAACAGAAAAATTACCATTACCATCTCTAGGAAATGATTGCCCATGTTCCAACCTTTCATCCTTGAAACCCAAGTGGCATGAACCACTATCATCAACACAATATTGCCTTGAAAGTTCTACAACAGCTCTGGCAGCTAGACTTGCATATTATGCAAACTCAGCCGCTGCTTGAGCAGCAGAGGTAGCATCCTTAAATTTCATGTTCATATTATGTCTGCCAACAGAAAAATTACCATTACCATCTCCAGGAAATGATTGCCCATGTTAAAACCTTTCATCCTTGAAAACTTAGTGGCATGAACCACCATCATAAACACAATATTGCCTTGAAAGTTCTACAACAGCTCTGGCAACTAGGCGTGAATGTTCTGTAAACTCAGCCGCTGCTTGAGCAGCAGAGGTAGCATCCTTAAATTTCATGTTCCAATTCTTCCTGCCAACCAAAAAATTACCATTACCATCTCGAGGAAATGATTGCCCATGTTCCAACCATTCATCCTTGAAACCCAAGTGGCATGAACCACTATCATCAACACAATATTGCCTTGAAAGTTCTACAACAACTCTGGCAGCTAGGCTTGCATGTTCTGCAAACACAGCCGCTGCATGAGCAGCAGAGGTAGCATCCTTAAATTTCATGTTCCAATTCTGCCTGCCAACAGAAAAATTACCATTACCGTCTCAAGGAAATGATTGCCCATGTTCCAGCCTTTCATCCTTGAAACCTAAGCACCATGAACCACCATCATCAACACAATATTGCCTTGAAAGTTCTACAAAATCTCTGGCGGCTAGGCTTGCATGTTCTACAAACTAAGCCGCGACTTGAGCAACAGAGGTAGCATCCTTAAATTTCATGTTCCAATTCAGCCTGCCAACAGAAAAATTACCATTACCATCTCCAAGAAATGATTGCCCATGTTCCAACCTTTCATACTTGTAACCTAAGTGGCATGAACCACCATCTTCCACACAATATTGCCTTTCAAGTTCTACAATAGCTCTGGCAGCTATGCTTGAATGTTCTACAAACTCAGCCACTGCTTGAGCAGCAGAGGTAGAATCCTTAAATTTCATTTTCCAATTCGGCATGCCAACCGAAAAATAACCATTACCATCTCCAGGAAATGATTGCCCATGTTCCAACCTTTCATACTTGAAACCTAAGTGACATGAATCACCATCATCAACACAATATTTCATTAAAAGTTCTACAATAGCTCTGGCAGCTAGGCTTGAATGTTCTACAAAAACAGCCGCTGCTTGAGCAGCAGAGGTAGCATACTTAAATTTCATGTTCCAATTCTGCCTGCCAACCGAAATATTACCATTACCATCTCTAGGAAATGATTGCCCATGTTCCAACCTTTCATCCTTGAAACCCAAGTGGCATGAACCACCATCATCAACACAATATTGCCTTGAAAGTTCTACAACAGCCCTGGCAGCTAGACTTGCATGTTATGCAAACTCAGCCGCTGCTTGAGCAGCAGAGGTAGCATCCTTAAATTTCATGTTCATATTATGTCTGCCAACAGAAAAATTACCATTACCATCTCCAGGAAATGATTGCCCATGTTCCAACCTTTCATCCTTGAAACCTTAGTGGCATGAACTACCATCATCAACACAATATTGCCTTGAAAGTTCTGCAACAGCTCTGGCAGCTAGACTAGCATGTTATGCAAACTCAGCCGCTGCTTGAGCAGCAGAGGTTGCATCCTTAAATGATTGCCCATGTTCCAACCTTTCATCCTTGAAACCCAAGTGCCATGAACCACCATCATCAACACAATATTGCCTTGAAAGTTCTACAACAGCTCTGGCAGCTAGAATTGTATATTATGCAAACTCAGCCGCTGCTTAAGCAGCAGAGGTAGCATCGTTAAATTTCATGTTCATATTATGTCTGCCAACAGAAAAATTACCATTACCATCTTTAGGAAATGATTGCCCATGTTCCAACCTTTCATCCTTGAAACCTTAGTGGCATGAACCACCATCATCAATACAATATTGCCTTAAAAGTTCTACAACAGCTCTGGCAGCTAGGCGTGAATGTTCTGTAAACTCAGCCGCTGCTTGAGCAGCAGAGGTAGCATCCTTAAATTTCATGTTCCAATTCTGCCTGCCAACCAAAAAATTACCATTACCATCTCAAGAAAATGATTGCCCATGTTCCAACCTTTCATCCTTGAAACCAAAGTGGCATGAACCACCATCATCAACACAATATTGCCTTGAAAGTTCTATAACAGCACTGGCAGCTAGGCTTGAATGTTTTGCAAACACAGCCGCTGCTTGAGCAGCAGAGGTAGAATCCTTAAATTTCATGTATCAATTCTGCCTGCCAATAGAAAAATTACCATTACCGTCTCCAGGAAATGATTGACCATGTTCCAGCCTTTCATCCTTTAAACCTAAGTGCCATGAACCACCATCTTCCACACAATATTGCCTTTCAAGTTCTACAACAGCTCTGGCAGCTAGGCTTGAATGTTCTACAAACTCAGCCACTGCTTGAGCAGCAGAGGTAGCATCCTTAAATTTCATGTTCCAATTCGGCATGCCAACCGAAAAATAACCATTACCATCTCCAGGAATTGATTGCCCATGTTCCAACCTTTCATACTTGAAACCTAAGTGCCATGAACCACCATCATCAACACAATATTGCCTTGAAAGTTCTGCAAAAGCTCTGGCGGCTAGGCTTGCATGTTCTGCAAAGTCAGCCGCTGCTTAAGCAGCAGAGGTAGCATCCTTAAATTTCATGTTCCAATTCTGCCTGCCAATAGAAAAATTACCATTACCATCTCTAGGAAATGATTGCCCATGTTCCAATCTTTCATCCTTGAAACCTAAGTGGCATGAACCACCATCATCAACACAATATTGCCTTGAAAGTTCTACAACAGCTGTGGCAGCTAGGCTTGCATGCTTTATAAACTCAGCCGCTGCTTGAGCAGCAGAGGTAGCATCCTTAAATTTCATGTTCCAATTCTGCCTGCTAACAGAAAAATTACCATTACCATCTCCAGGAAATGATTGCCCATGTGCCAACCATTCCTACATGAAACCTAAGTGGCACGAACCACCATCATCCATACAATATTGCCTTCCAAGTTCTACAACAGATCTGGCAGCTAGGCTTGAATGTTCTAAAAACTCAGCCGCTGCTTGAGCAGCAGAGGTAGCATCCTAAAATTTCATGTTCCAATTCGGCATGCCAACCGAAAAATAACCATTACCATCTCCAAGAAATGATTGCCCATGTTCCAACCTTTCATACTTGAAACCTAAGTGGCATGCACCACCATCATCAACACAATATTGCATTAAAAGTTCTACAACAGCTCTGGCAGCTAGGCTTGCATGTTCTGCAAACTCAGTCGCTGCTTAAGCAGTAGAGGTAGCATCCTTAAATTTCACGTTCTAATTCTTCCTGCCAACAAAATATTTACCATTACCATCTCCAGGAAATGATTTCCCATGTTCTAGCCTTTCATCCTTCAAATCTAAGTAGCATGAACCACCATCATCAACACAATATTGCCTTGAAAGTTCTACAACAGCTCTGGCAGCTAGACTTGCATGTTATGCAAACTCAGCCGCTGCTTGAGCAGCAGAGGTAGCATCCTTAAATTTCATGTTCATATTATGTCTGCCAACAGAAAAAATACCATTACCATCTCCAGGAAATGATTGCCCATGTTCCAACCTTTCATCTTTGAAACCATAGTGGCACGAACCACCATCATCAACACAATATTGCCTTGAAAGTTCTACAACAGCTCTGGCAGCTAGGCTTGAATATTTTGTAAACTCAGCCGCTGCTTGAGCAGCAGAGGTAGCATCCATAAATTTCATGTTCCAATTCTGCCTGCCAACCAAAAAAATTGCCATTACCATCTCGAGGAAATGATTGCCCATGTTCCAACCTTTCATCATTGAAACCTAAGTGGCATGAACCACCATCATCAACACAATATTTCCTTTAAAGTTCTACAACAGCTCTGGCACCTAGGCTTGCATGCTCTGCAAAGTAAGACGCTGCTTGAGAAGCAGAGGTAGCATCCATAAATTTCATGTTCCAATTCTGCCTGCCAACCAAAAAAATTGCCATTACCATCTCGAGGAAATGATTGCCCATGTTCCAACCTTTCATCATCGAAACCTAAGTGGCATGAACCACCATCATCAACACAATATTTCCTTTAAAGTTCTACAACAGCTCTGGCACCTAGGCTTGCATGCTCTGCAAAGTCAGACGCTGCTTGAGAAGCAAAGGTAGCATCCTTAAATTTTATGTTCCAATTCAGCCTGCCAACTGAAATATTACTATTACCATCTCCAGGAAATGATTGCCCATGTTCCAACCTTTCATCCTTGAAACCTTAGTGGCATGAACCACCATCATCAACACAATATTGCCTTGAAAGTTCTACAACAGCTCTGGCAGCTAGGCATGAATGTTCTGTAAACTCAGCCGCTGCTTGAGCAGCAGAGGTAGCATCCTTAAATTTCGTGTTCCAATTCTTCCTGCCAACCAAAAAATTACCATTACCATCTCGAGAAAATGATTGCCCATGTTCCAAACTTTCATCCTTGAAACCCAAGTGGCATGAACCACCATCATCAACACAATATTGCCTTGAAAGTTCTACAACAGCTCTGACAGCTAGGCTTGCATGTTCTGCAAACACAGCCGCTGCTTGAGCAGCAGAGGTAGCATCCTTAAATTTCATGTTCCAATTCTGCCTGCCAACAGAAAAATTACCATTACCGTCTCCAGGAAATGATTGCCCATGTTCCAGCCTTTCATCCTTGAAACCTAAGTGCCATGAACCACCATCTTCCACACAATATTGCCTTTCAAGTTCTACAACAGCTCTGGCAGCTAGGCTTGAATATTCTACAAACTCAGCCACTGCTTGAGCAGCAGAGGTAGCATCCTTAAATTTCATGTTCCAATTCGGCATGCAAACCGAAAAATAACCATTACCATCTCCAGGAATTGATTGCCCATGTTCCAACCTTTCATACTTGAAACCTAAGTGCCATGAACCACCATCATCAACACAATATTGCCTTGATAGTTCTACAAAAGCTCTGGCGGCTAGGCTTGCATGTTCTGCAAAGTCAGCCGCTGCTTAAGCAGCAAAGGTAGCATCCTTAAATTTCATGTTCCAATTCTGCCTGCCAACAGAAAAATTACCATTACCATCTCTAGGAAATGATTGCCCATGTTCCAATCTTTCATCCTTGAAACCTAAGTGGCATGAACCACCATCATCAACACAATATTGCCTTGAAAGTTCTACAACAGCTGTGGCAGCTAGGCTTTCATGCTCTATAAACTCAGCCGCTGCTTGAGCAGCAGAGGTAGCATACTTAAATTTCATGTTCCAATTCTGCCTGCCAACAGAAAAATTACCATTACCATCTCCAGAAAATGATTGCCCATGTTCCAACCTTTCCTACTTGAAACCTAAGTGGCATGAACCACCATCATCCACACAATATTGCCTTCCAAGTTCTACAACAGATCTGGCAGCTAGGCTTGAATGTTCTAAAAACTCAGCCGCTGCTTGAGCAGCAGAGGTAGCATCCTAAAATTTCATGTTCCAATTCGGCATGCCAACCGAAAAATAACCATTACCATCTCCAGGAAATGATTGCCCATGTTCCAACCTTTCATACTTGAAACCTAAGTGGCATGCACCACCATCATCAACACAATATTGCATTAAAAGTTCTACAACAGCTCTGGCAGCTAGGCTTGCATGTTCTGCAAACTCAGTCGCTGCTTAAGCAGTAGAGGTAGCATCCTTAAATTTCACATTCTAATTCTTCCTGCCAACAAAATATTTACCATTACCATCTCCAGGAAATGATTTCCCATGTTCTAGCCTTTCATCCTTGAAATCTAAGTGGCATGAACCACCATCATCAACACAATATTGCCATGAAAGTTCTACAACAGCTCTGGCAGCTAGACTTGCATGTTATGCAAACTCAGCCGCTGCTTGAGCAGCAGAGGTAGCATCCTTAAATTTCATGTTCATATTATGTCTGCCAACAGAAAAAATACCATTACCATCTCTAGGAAATGATTGCCCATGTTCCAACCTTTCATCTTTGAAACCTTAGTGGCATGAACCACCATCATCAACACAATATTGCCTTGAAAGTTCTACAACAGCTCTGGCAGCTAGGCTTGAATGTTCTGTAAACTCAGCCGCTGCTTGAGTAGCAGAGGTAGCATCCATAAATTTCATGTTCCAATTCTGCCTGCCAACCAAAAAATTGCCATTACCATCTCGAGGAAATGATTGCCCATGTTCCAACCTTTCATCATTGAAACCTAAGTGGCATGAACCACCATCATCAACACAATATTTCCTTTAAAGTTCTACAACAGCTCTGGCACCTAGGCTTGCATGCTCTGCAAAGTCAGACGCTGCTTGAGAAGCAGAGGTAGCATCCTTAAATTTCATGTTCCAATTCTGCCTGCCAACCGAAATATTACCATTACCATCTCCAGGAAATGATTGCCCATGTTCCAACCTTTCATCCTTGAAACCTTAGTGGCATGAACCACCATCATCAACACAATATTGCCTTGAAAGTTCTACAACAGCTCTGGCAGCTAGGCGTGAATGTTCTGTAAACTCAGCCGCTGCTTGAGCAGCAGAGGTAGCATACTTAAATTTCATGTTCCAATTCTTCCTGCCAACCAAAAAATTACCATTACCATCTCGAGGAAATGATTGCCCATGTTCCAACCTTCCATCCTTGAAACCCAAGTGGCATGAACCACCATCATCAACACAATATTGCTTTGAAAGTTCTACAACAGCTCTGACAGCTAGGCTTGCATGTTCTGCAAACACAGCCGCTGCTTGAGCAGCAGAGGTAGCATCCTTAAATTTCATGTTCCAATTCTGCCTGCCAACAGAAAAATTACCATTACCGTCTCCAGGAAATGATTGCCCATGTTCTAGCCTTTCATCCTTGAAACCTAAGTGCCATGAACCACCATCATCAACACAATATTGCCTTGAAAGTTCTACAAAATCTCTGGTGGCTAGGCTTGCATGTTCTACAAACTAAGCCGCTACTTGAGCAACAGAGGTAGCATCCATAAATTTCATGTTCCAATTCTGCCTGCCAACAGAAAAATTACCATTACCATCTCCAGGAAATGATTGCCCATGTTCCAACCTTTCATACTTGAAACCTAAGTGGCATGAACCACCATCTTCCACACAATATTGCCTTTCAAGTTCTACAACAACTCTGGCAGCTAGGCTTGAATGTTCTACAAACTCAGCCACTGCTTGAGCAGCAGAGGTAGCATCCTTAAATTTCATGTTCCAATTCGGCATGCCAACCGAAAAATAACAATTACCATCTCCAGGAAATGATTTCCCATGTTCCAACCTTTCATACTTGAAACCTAAGTGGCATGAATCACCTGTTACACCCTATATTTTCGTATGTAAAAATGCGTCGTAAGCAAACTAATGTAGGACAAAAAAATGAGATAATATTTAAAAGTATATAAAGTAAGTTAATCATGTTACCTCTGAGGTTACAAATATTGAAGATCATGAACAACAAGTACAAAGAGGGTTGGATAGTTCAGAAGCTAAAGCAATTGAATAAAATAATGTTTCGTCGAAAGTCGACAAGTTGGGAATGTTATAACATATACCTTTGGGGTGAGACTAGGGTGCTTAACATGATAAGGAGATTATGTTATGATTTATATTAGTCGTATGACATCCGTGTGTTATGTTTTGAAGTCAAGAGAGTTGTGGAACAAAAGTCGATGAAAGTCATCACAAGTTACATTCATAAGTTTTACTGAAACTTTGGGTCAAATGTAACTGCAATTTTCTCCCAATATACATAGAGTTATGGTGTGTTCCACACATCAAATTAAAGATCTATGAGTCTAGTTTCCAATGCATTAAACCGTTTGTCAATATGACATCGGAGTAATGAGATATGGGCATTTTTGTGATACTGCGCAAGCTGCTAGGTGACAAGTAGGTGTGTCACCTACTTGCTTAAATGAAAGCCCAAAACTGGGCCATTTCGGGTCGTCCAAAGAGGCCTTTTAAGGGCCTATTTTCTTCATATATTAGACTTAAAATAGAGCATAATAACCAGACATAAGCTCTGCAAAGAATCCTCCCAAAAATTTCCCACAAACCCTAATTGATTTTCTCTCCCTTTCAAGTTCCAATTGGAGGTAAAACTTAGAGTTTGAAGAACCAAGATAGGAGCTGAGTTATCCAACAAATAAGGTGAGTTTACTGCTCTCTTTCATCCATTTTTTCTTCTGTAAATTCATGGTAAGTCGTTCTATACTTGTAAGAACTCACGGGATGGTGATCGGAAGCCGTGAGTTCGAGTTATTCACTTGTAGCGGACTGTTTTGTGGACTGTTTTGTGTTGCTGTTGGGCTGCGTGTTTTATTACTATTTTGTGGAGTTTTGGAGGAGGAAGGGGGTTTATAAACACCATATAAATGTAGGGTGGTTGGCTGGTCGTTCGTCATAACATTTTCGGGTCGTTTGACACTACTACGGTGGTCGTTTTGTGTACGAAGAGATTGGGGTGTGTTGGGCTGTTTTGTAGTATTTGATGGTGTATATAGGGCTGGAAAATGATGTATATATGTTGTTATTGTTCTGTCCTTGTATTGTTGGTGTTATCTTGAAGTTGGAGGAAGGGCATATTATAGGGGAGATGCTGCCCGTTTTAATACAAAATAGGTTTGTCGTTCGTTGTGCGATAGTTGTACCTTTCGTAACTTAACGATAGTATTATTATCATTCTTGTAGATTAAGGTGCGAAGAGGTGAGTTCAACTTGGTGATTGAAAAGATTGTGATAAGGTATGTTAAGGCTAAGCCTTCCTTCATTTTGGCATGATCTCGTAGCTACATGTGTTAGTAATGAGACAAAAAGAGAAGTTCATATTCATGAATTTATTCACACTATTCTAGTCTCATAAGTTACAATATTATTCCTTATCGAGACTCTATATTCAATTTTAGTATTGTCTTCTTTCAGTCAAGAGAGCAGCAAGCCTATATATACAGTATTATAGTATTTTCATTACCATCGAGCTATAATCGATGGGCAGGCCCCTATTGGGCAACCTCTGATCAGATGGAAAGTTATATACCGAGCCTACTGTGGCCGAGCGCCTATGAGCGAGCCCAGCATGGCCGAGATACATAGCCTAGTATGGCCGAGCGCCTATGAGCGAGCCTACTATGGCAGAGCAGTTATATATACCGAGCCTTATAAGGCCGTACAATTATTTTACTTACTATATTGAAGGAGTTGAGTCAGTATCAGCAGGTAAGTATATCTCCAGATCATCTTTGACTCCCAGTTAATTTCAGTTATCATATTATCAGTTCAGTTTCAGATTTCAGTTATTTTATTGCCTTACATACTCGGTACATTATTTCGTACTGACGTCCCTTTTTTGGGGGCGCTGCATTTCATGCGTGCAGGTTCAGACAGACAGACGGGTAGACCTCCTCAGTAGGTGTTTCCCGAGTTCCGCCTGATCGGTAAGCTCCACGTCTTTCGGAGTTGCCAGGTCTAGAGTTTTGTGTACATCTTATGTATATCTGTATATATGTTATGGGTAGGTCGGGGCCCTGTTCCGATCACAGTACATCTATCAGTAGAGGCTTGTAGGCATATCCTGTTGGTTAGTGCAGTATGTTGGGTTTGTATAAATTGGTGGTTTGTCAGCTGTAGTAGCTATGACGGCCTTGTCGGCCTAGCTTTATATTGATATTTAGTTAGTGCTAGTTTCCATTCAGTTTTATATTTTGCTTCGCAAATTGTCTTGCAAGGTGGCCCCATGGCCAAAGTATGACATTATGTGTTCAGAGTCCCTTAGTCGCAATTTGGTACGCCAGGTTAGGTGAGGCACGGGGTGCTTGTCTCGCTCCTAGGTTCGGGGCGTGACATCACCATCATCAACACAATATTGCATTAAAAGTTCTACAATAGCTCTGGCAGCTAGGCTTGAATGTTCTACAAACTCAACCGCTGCTTGAGCAGCAGAGGTAGCATACTTAAATTTCATGTTCCAATTCTGCCTGCCAACCGAAATATTACCATTACCATCTCCAGGAAATGATTGCCCATGTTCCAACCTTTCATCCTTGAAACCCAAGTGGCATGAACCACCATCATCAACACAATATTGCCTTGAAAGTTCTACAACAGCTCTGGCAGCTAGACTTGCATGTTATGCAAACTCAGCCGCTGCTTGAGCAGCAGAGGTAGCATCCTTAAATTTCATGTTCATTTTATGTCTGCCAACAGAACAATTACCATTACCATCTACAGGAAATGATTGCCCATGTTCCAACCTTTCATCCTTGAAACCTTAGTGGCATGAACCACCATCATCAACACAATATTGCCTTGAAAGTTCTACAACAGCTCTGGCAGCTAGACTAGCATGTTATGCAAACTCAGCCGCTGCTTGAGCAGCAGAGGTAGCATCCTTAAATGATTGCCCATGTTCCAACCTTTCATCCTTGAAACCCAAGTGCCATGAACCACCATCATCAACACAATATTACCTTGAAAGTTCTACAACAGCTCTGGCAGCTAGACTTGCATATTATGCAAACTCAGCCGCTGCTTTAGCAGAGGTAGCATCCTTAAATTTCATGTTCATATTATGTCTGCCAACAGAAAAATTACCATTACCATCTCCAGGAAATGATTGCCCATGTTCCAACCTTTCATCCTTGAAACCTTAGAGGCATAAACCACCATCATCAATACAATATTGCCTTGAAAGTTCTACAACAGCTCTGGCAGCTAGGCGTGAATGTTCTGTAAACTCAGCCGCTGCTTGAGCAGCAGAGGTAGCATCCTTAAATTTCATGTTCCAATTCTGCCTGCCAACCAAAAAATTACCATTACCATATCGAGGAAATGATTGCCCATGTTCCAACCTTTCATCCTTGAAACCCAAGTGGCATGAACCACCATCATCCACACAATATTGCCTTGAAAGTTCTACAACAGCTCTGGCAGCTGGGCTTGAATGTTCTGCAAACACAGCCGCTGCTTGAGCAGCAGAGGTAGCATCCTTAAATTTCATGTATCAATTCTGCCTGCCAACAGAAAAATTACCATTACCGTCTCCAGGAAATGATTGCCCATGTTCCAGCCTTTCATCCTTGAAACCTAAGTGCCATGAACCACCATCATCAACACAATATTGCCTTGAATGTTCTCCACCAACTCTGGCAGCTAAGCTTGCATGTTCTGCAAACTCAGCCGCTGCTTGAGCAGCAGAGGTAGCATCCTTAAATTTCATGTTCCAATTCTGCCTGCCAACAGAAAAATTACCATTACCATCTCTAGGAAATGATTGCCCATGTTCCAACCTTTCATCCTTGAAACCTAAGTGGCATGAACCACCATCATCAACACAATATTGCCTTGAAAGTTCTACAACAGCTATGGCAGCTAGGCTTGCATGCTCTGTAAACTCAGCCGCTGCTTGAGCAGCAGAGGTAGCATCCTTAAATTTCATGTTCCAATTCTGCCTGCCAACAGAAAAATTACCATTACCATCTCCAAGAAATGATTGCCCATGTTCCAACCTTTCCTACTTGAAACCTAAGTGGCATGAACCACCATCATCAACACAATATTGCCTTTAAAGTTCTACAACTGCTCTGGTAGCTAGGCTTGAATGTTCTGCAAACTCAGCCGCTGCTTGAGCAGCAGAGGTAGCATCCTAAAATTTCATGTTCCAATTCTGCCTGCCAACCGAATAATTACCATTACCATCTCCAGGAAATGATTGCCCATGTTCCAACCTTTCATACTTGAAACCTAAGTGGCATGCACCACCATCATCAACACAATATTGCATTAAAAGTTCTACAATAGCTCTGGCAGCTAGGCTTGCATGTTCTGCAAACTCAGTCGCTGCTTGAGCAGTAGAGGTAGCATCCTTAAATTTCACGTTCTAATTCTTCCTGCCAACAAAAAATTTACCATTACCATCTCCAGGAAATGATTTCCCATGTTCTAGCCTTTCATCCTTGAAATCTAAGTGGCATGAACCACCATCATCAACACAATATTGCCTTGAAAGTTCTACAACAGCTCTGGCAGCTAGACTTGCATGTTATGCAAACTCAGCCGCTGCTTGAGCAGCAAAGGTAGCATCCTTAAATTTCATGTTCATATTATGTCTGCCAACAGAAAAAATACCATTACCATCTCCAGGAAATGATTACCCATGTTCCAACCTTTCATCATTGAAACCTAAGTGGCATGAACCACCATCATCAACACAATATTTCCTTTAAAGTTCTACAACAGCTCTGGCACCTAGGCTTGCATGCTCTGCAAAGTCAGACGCTGCTTGAGAAGCAGAGGTAGCATCCTTAAATTTCATGTTCCAATTCTGCCTGCCAACCGAAATATTACCATTACCATCTCCAGGAAATGATTGCCCATGTTCCAACCTTTCATCCTTGAAACCCAAGTGGCATGAACCACCATCATCAACATAATATTGCCTTTAAAGTTCTACAACAGCTCTGGCACCTAGGCTTGCATGCTCTGCAAAGTCAGACGCTGCTTGAGAAGCAGAGGTAGCATCCTTAAATTTCATGTTCCAATTATGCCTGCCAACCAAAAAATTACCATTACCGTCTCCAGGAAACGATTGCCCATGTTCCAACATTTCATCCTTGAAACCTAAGTGGCATGAACCACCATCATCGACAAAATATTGCCTTTAAAGTTCTACAACAGCTCTGGCGGCTAGGCTTGCATGTACTGCAAACTCAGCCGCTGCTTGAGCAGCAGAGGTGTTACACCCTATATTTTCGTACGTAAAAATGCGTCGTAAGCAAACTAATGTAGGACCAAAAATGAGATAATATTTAAAAGTATATAAATTAAGTTAATCATGTTACCTCTGAGGTTACAAATATTGAAGATCATGAACAACAAGTACAAAGAGGGTTGGACAGTTCAGAAGCTAAAGCAATTAAATAAAACAATGTTTCGTCGAAAGTCGACAAATTGGGAATGTTATAACATGTACCTTTGGGGTGAGACTAGGGTGATTAACATGATAAGGAGATTATGTTATGATTTATATTAGTCTTATGACATCCGTGTGTTATGTTTTAATGTCAAGCGAGTTGTGGAACAAAAGTCGATGAAAGTCATCACAAGTTACACTCATAAGTTTTACTGAAATTTTGGGTCAAATGTAACTGCAATTTTCTCCCAATATACTTAGATTTATGGGGTGTTCCACCCATCAAATTAAAGATCTATGAGTCTATTTTCCAACGCATTAAACCGTTTGTCAATACGACATTGGAGTAGAAAGATATGGGCATTTGTGCGATACTGCGCAAGCTGCTAGGTGACAAGTAGGTGTGTCACCTACTTGCTTAAATGAAAGCCCAAAAATGGGCCATTTCGGGTCGTCCAAAGAGGCCTTTTAAGGGCCTATTTTCTTCATATATTAGACTTAAAATAGAGCATAATAACCAGACATAAGCTCTGCAAAGAATCCTCCCAAATATTTCCCACAAACCCTAATTGATTTTCTCTCCCTTTCAAGTTCCAATTGGAGGTAAAACCTAGAGTTTGAAGAACCAAGATAAGAGCTGAGTTATCCAACAAATAAGGTCAGTTTACTTCTCTCTTTCATCCAATTTTTCTTCTGTAAATTCATGGTAAGTCGTTCTATACTTGTAAGAACTCACGGGACGGTGATCGGAAGCCGTGAGTTCGAGTTATTCACTTGTAGCGGACTATTTTTTTGGACTGTTTTGTGTTGCTGTTGGGCTGCGTGTTTTACTACTATTTTGTGGAGTTTTGGAGGAGGAAGGGAGTTTATAAACACCATATAAATGTAGGG
Source organism: Nicotiana tomentosiformis (assembly GCF_000390325.3). NCBI lineage: Eukaryota > Viridiplantae > Streptophyta > Magnoliopsida > Solanales > Solanaceae > Nicotiana > Nicotiana tomentosiformis. The sequence goes on from NW_027174953.1 coordinate 17,147, forward strand.
TGGTTGGCTGGTCGTTCGTCATAACATTTTCGGGTCGTTTGACACTACTACGGTGGTCGTTTTGTGTACGACGAGATTGGGGTGTGTTGGGCTGTTTTGTAGTATTTGATGGTGTATATAGGGCTGGAAAATGATGTATATATGTTGTTATTGTTCTGTTCTTGTATTGTTGGTGTTATCTTGAATTTGGAGGAAGTAAGGATTATAGGGGAGATGCTGCCCATTTTAATACAAAATAAGTTTGTCGTTCGTTGTGCGATAGTTGTACCTTTCGTAACTTAACGATAGTATTATTATCGTTCTTGTAGATTAAGGTGCAAAGAGGTGAGTTCAACTTGGTGATTGGAAAGATTGTGATAAGGTATGTTAAGGCTAAGCCTTCCTTCATTTTGGCATGATCTCGTAGCTACATGTGTTAGTAATGAGACAAAAAGAGAAGTTTATATTCATGAATTTATTCACACTATTCTAGTCTCATAAGTTACAATATTATTCCTTATCGAGATTCTATATTCAATTTAGTATTGTCTTCTTCCAGTCAAGAGAGCAACAAGCCTATATATACAGTATTACAGTATTTTCATTACCATCGAGCTATAATCGATGGGCAGGCCCCTATTGGGCAACCTCTGATCAGATGGAAAGTTATATACCGAGCCTACTGTGGCCGAGCGCCTATGAGCGAGCCCAGCATGGTCGAGATACATAGCCTAGTATGGCCGAGCGCCTATGAGCGAGCCTACTATGGCACAGCAGTTATATATACCGAGCCTTATAAGGACGTACAATTATTTTACTTACTACATTGAAGGAGTTGAGTCAGTATCAGCAGGTAAGTATATCTCCAGATCATCTTTGACTCCCAGTTACTTCCGGTTATTATACTATCAGTTCAGTTTCGATTTTCAGTTATGTTATTGCCTTACATACTCGGTACATTATTTTGTACTGACGTCCCTTTTCCGGGGACGCTGCATTTCATGCATGCAGGTTCAGATAGACAGATGAGTAGATCTCCTCAGTAGGTGTTTCCCGAGTTCAGCCTGATCGGTAAGCTCCACGCCTTTCGGAGTTGCCAGGTCTAGAGTGTTGGGTACATCTTATGTATATCTGTATATATGTTATGGGTAGGTCGGGGCCCTGTTCCGATCATAGTACATCTATCAGTAGAGGCTTGTAGACATATCCTGTTGGTTAGTGCAGTATGTTAGGTTTGTAGGCCTGGTATGTATAATTTGGTGGTTTGTCAGCTGTAGTAGCTATGACGGCCTTTTCAGCCTAGCTTTATATTGATGTTTAGTTAGCGCTAGTTTCCATTCAGTTTTATATTTTGCTTCGCAAATTGTCTTGCAAGGTGGCCCCATGGCCAAAGTATGACATTATGTGTTCAGAGTCCCTTAGTCGCAATTTGGTACGCCAGGTTAGGTGAGGCACCGGGTGCTTGTCTCGCTCCTAGGTTCGGGGAATGACAAAATTAGTATCAGAGCAGTTCTATCCTAGGGAGTCTACAAGCCGTGTCTAGTAGAGTCTTGTTTATAGATGTGTTGTGCACCACATTATATAAGCAGGGCACTACAGGGCATTTAGGAGCTGGTTACCCTTCTTTGAAATCTAAATCGTGCTATGGAACTGAGTTATAGGAAATTTGAATTAAACTTATGTGTTGGTGTTTGCATGCACAGATGACGGTGACTAGGAAGACTACGGCTAGCCAGAGGAGAGATACAGTAGTAGGTGAGGGGACCAGCAGGGTACCCCCAGTAGATGGGGCCCAGTCTGAGGCTCAAGGTGAGACCCCTACTCAGCCATTACCGGCTCCTCCACCAACTACGGAGATTCCTAGGGAAACCGCACATCCAGTTCCCCCCACTTCTATCAGATCGGGACTTAAGGAGTGCGGTGCATTTGTTGACACAGTTGGTAGCTACCCAGCAACAGGCTAGGGCATCAGCTAGTGCAGGAACTTCTGAGGGGTCTGGGAGTTCAAGGGTCCGAGAGTTTATTTCTTTGAGTCCCCTAGAGTTCACGGGGACAGATCAGAGGGAGGACCACAGGATTTCATAGATCAGCTTCACAGGATCTTTCGTGTTATGCATGCCACGGAGAAAGAGGCAGTTGAGCTAGCAGCTTTTCGACTCTGAGATATAGCCATCCTTTGGTATGAGGGATGAGAGAGGTCCAGGGGACGTGATGCACCTCCAGCTATTTGGGAGAATTTTTCAGATGCCTTCCTTGACCAGTACTTACCACGGGAGATCCGACAGGCTCAAGTCGATCAGTTTCTAGCCCTCAAGCAGGGTAATATGAGTGTTCGAGAGTATAGTCTCCGTTTTGACTCATTGGCCAGATATGCACCATCCATAGTTGCTACTATGCGGGACAGGATTCACAGGTTTATAGCAGGGTTAGTCCCAGAGTTAACCGAGGCATGTGCCACCGCTGCATTGCAGGATAGTATGGATAGTCTCCCGGATTCAGGCATTCGCCCAGAATATAGAAAGGGGTAGGCGTCGGCAGCAGGGTACAGAGAGGGCTGATCAAGGGCAACGTAAGAGGATGAGATTTCCCAGGTCTCAGGAGCAATATCAGGGCAGTTATAGGACCCAGTACTTCGGACGGCCACCTAGGCCTCTGCTACCTCAGTTACAGGGTTACAGGTATGACCGTTATACTAAGTCAGGACCAGGTGAGAGCTCACGGGCGTCGGGTTTGCAGCGACAGCGAGGATCTGCGCAGACATGGTCATTTCCTCCACGGTGTGACATCTGTGGTAGAGGACACTTGGGCCAATGCCGAGCAAGTTCTGATGCTTGTTATACATGTGGGCGTCCAGGGCATATGATGCGAGATTGCCCAAATAGATATTCGGGGGGAATGGCACAACCAGCAAGTTCAGCAACAGGATCATCTATGTCAGTGCATCCTTCAGGGCGCGAGTCTCAGTCTTCGGCTGGTAGAGGTCGGGGTAGAGGTAGAGGTTCCAGTTCAAGTGGTAATCAAAACTGTATCTATGCTTTAGCGGGTCGACAGGACCAGGAGTCTTCACCAGATGTTATGACAGGTATATTAACCATTTTCTCTCACGATGCTTATGCTTTGATAGACCCAGGATCTACTTTATCGTATATTACCCCATTTGTCGCGAGGAATTTTGGTATAGTGCCTGAAATACTAAGTGATCCTTTTGCGGTATCTACACCGGTCGGAGAATCGATTATTGCTAGACGGGTTTACCGAGGTTGTACGGTGACAATTTGTAGTCGTCAGACCTCAGCTGACCTAGTTGACCTAGAGATGATGGATTTTGATGCTATCATGGGCATGGACTGGTTGGCAGCTTGCTATGCCACAGTTGATTGCCGAGCAAAGGCAGCCAGATTTCATTTTCTGGGTGAGCCAGTCCTTGAATGGGTAGGTAATACACCAACACCCAGAGGTAGGTTTATTTCCTATCTGAAGGCGAGGAAAATGATCGCAAAAGGGTGCATTTATCATATTGTGTGAGTTAGAGATGCAGATGCTGAGATACCTACACTTCAGTCTTTTCCCGTAGTCAAAGAGTATGCAGATGTGTTTCCAGATGAGCTTCCAGGTATTCCTCCAGAGCGAGAGATTGATTTTAGCATCGATTTGCTTCCAGGAACTCAACCAATATCCGTCCCTCCGTATAGAATGGCACCTGGTGAATTGAAGGAGTTGAAGGAGCAGTTAAAAGATTTGCTGGAGAAAGGTTACATCAGGCCCAGTACCTCTCCTTGGGGTGCACCAGTACTATTTGTGCGGAAGAAAGATGGCTCGCTGAGGATGTGTATCGATTATAGGCAGTTGAACAAGGTAACTATTAAGAATAAGTATCCACTTCCAAGGATTGATGACTTGTTTGATCAGTTGCAGGGGGCTAGATGCTTTTCAAAGATAGATTTGAGGTCGGGGTACCACCAGGTCAGAGTTCGGGAAAAAGATATTCCGAAGACAGCCTTCAGGACCCGATATGGCCACTTCGAGTTCCTTGTCATGTCCTTCGGGTTGACTAATGCACCCGCTGTATTTATGGACTTGATGAATAGCCTATTCCGGCCATTTTTAGATCTGTTCGTGATAGTATTTATTGATGATATTCTGGTTTATTCCTGTTCAGAGGATGAGCATGCGGACCACCTGCGAGCGGTACTCCAAACCCTCCGTGATCGTAAGTTGTATGCTAAGTTTTCTAAATGTGAGTTCTGGTTGAAGTCTGTAGCATTCTTGGGGCATATTGTATCAGATGAAGGGATAAAGGTGGACACTCAGAAGATTGAGGCCGTGAAATATTGGCCTAGACCTACCACTCCGACAGAGGTTCGTAGCTTTTTAGGCTTAGCAGGATACTATCGGAGGTTCGTAGAGGGTTTTTCTTCCCTTTCGGCACCATTGACGAAGTTGACACAGAAAGAAACTAAGTTTCAATGGACAGAGGCTTGTGAGCGGAGTTTCCAAGAGCTTAAGAACAAGTTGACCTCAGCTCCAGTTCTAACACTTCCAGAGGGTCTAGAGGGTTATGCTGTGTATTGTGATGCATCAGGTGTCGGGTTAGGATGTGTCCTGATGCAACATGGGAAGGTAATTGCGTATGCTTCAAGGCAGTTGAGGAAGCACGAGAGGAATTATCCGACCCACGACCTCGAGTTAGCTGCGGTTGTCCATGCACTTAAGATATGGCGGCATTATTTATATGGTGTTCATGTTGATGTATTTACTGATCATAAAAACCTACAATATATCTTCAAGCAGAAAGAGTTGAATTTGCGACAGAGGCGATGGCTTGAGTTATTGAAAGATTACGATGTTAACATTCTCTACCATCCAGGGAAAGCTAATGTTGTAGCAGATGCATTAAGTCGTCGATCTATGGGTAGCTTAGCACATGTAGATCCCGAGAAAAGACAATTAGCTAGAGAGATTCATCAATTGTCTTCGTTGGGGGTTCGGTTAGTAGATTCTGAGGATGGTGGAGTTGTACTCCAAAACACTACAAAATCATCCCTCATAGCGGAAGTCAAGGAAAGGCAGTACGAGGACCCAGAGTTGGTCGAGCTGAGAGAGCGAGTTCCGCAGCAGAAGAAACCACTGTTAGAGCTAAAGGGAGATGGGGTTCTCAGATATAGGGGTTGTTTGTGTGTTCCAGATGTAGCAGGGCTACGAGACAGGATTATGTCAGAGGCACATTATTCATGGTATTCCATCCATCCTGGGTCGACGAAGATGTATCATGACATTAAGGATGTGTACTGGTGGAATGATATGAAGAAGAACATTACTGAGTTTGTCGCCCAATGTACTAGTTGCCAGCAAGTGAAGATAGAGCACCAGAAGCCTGGAGGGCTAATGCAGACTATAGAGATCCCGACATGGAAATGGGAGGCGATAAACATGGACTTTATCATGGGTTTACCTCGTTCTAATCATAAGTTCGATTCCATATGGGTGATAGTCGATAGGCTCACGAAATTAGCTCACTTCCTACCGGTCAGATCTACATATACAGCAGAAGATTATGCCAAGTTATATATTAAGGAGATAGTGCGGCTACACGGAGTACCAGTTTCTATTATATCTGACCGTGGGGCTCAGTTTACAGCACATTTTTGGAGGTCATTTCAGAGAGGTCTAGGGACTCAGGTGAATCTCAGCACAGCTTTTCATCCACAGACTGATGGACAAGCCGAGCGCACAATTCAGACGCTCGAGGATATGTTACGAGTATGTGTGTTGGATTTTAAAAGAAGTTGGGATGAACATCTACCTCTTGTCGAGTTTGCATATAATAACAGTTACCACTACAGTATTCAGATGGCTCCGTACGAGGCTTTGTATGGGCGTAAGTGCAAATCTCCTATAGGGTGGTTTGATGTTGGGGAATCTGGGTTATATGGGCCAGACCTGGTTCAACAGGCCATAGAGAAAGTAAAGCTTATCCGGGAGCGACTGTTGACAACTCAGAGTCATCAGAAGTCATATTCTGACGTGCGGCGATGAGACTTAGAGTTCAGGATTAATGACTGGGTATTCTTAGAGGTATCACCTATGAAGGGCGTGATGAGGTTTGGTAAGAAAGGCAAGCTTAGCCCACAGTATATTGGGCCTTATAGGATTATTCGGAGAGCGGGCCAAGTAGCTTATGAGTTAGAGTTGCCCTCAGAATTGGAGTCTGTCCATCCAGTTTTTCACGTATCTATGCTACGGAAGTGCATTGGCGATCCTACCCGAGTGGTGCCCACGGATGATGTACAGATTACAGAGGACTTGTCATACGAGGAAATTCCAGTTGCCATCCTAGACCGACAAATCCGCAATCTACGAAATAAGGAGGTAGCTTCCGTAAAGGTTTTATGGAGGAGCAAGAATGTAGAAGAGATGACGTAGGAATCGGAGGAAGAAATGAAGTCTAAATACCCCCACCTATTTCAAACTGAAGATATGGTTCGAGACGGGACGCTACAACATAGCTCTATGTAGGCTAGCAGGTCATCAGGTAAGCTTTTATTTTTCACTTTCAATATTTATGATTTACGGTCGGTGAGGCAAATTGATGCTATTTATAAAGATTGGCCATATGTGGCATGCATAGTATGTTTCTGGCTACGTGCAGGTTGGTTTTAACCTAGTGTACGAAGGATACTTTGGCAAAATTTTCCAAAGTCTCTAAGAGTAAACATTCGAGGACGAATGTTCCCAAGGGGGGAGTGATGTTACACCCTATATTTTCGTACGTAAAAATGCGTCGTAAGCAAACTAATGTAGGACCAAGAATGAGATAATATTTAAAAGTATATAAAGTAAGTTAATCATGTTACCTCTGAGGTTACAAATATTGAAGATCATGAACAACAAGTACAAAGAGGGTTGGACAGTTCAGAAGCTAAAGCAATTAAATAAAACAATGTTTCGTCGAAAGTCGACAAGTTGGGAATGTTATAACATGTACCTTTGGGGTGAGACTAGGGTGATTAACATGATAAGGAGATTATGTTATGATTTATATTAGTCGTATGACATCCGTGTGTTATGTTTTAATGTCAAGCGAGTTGTGGAACAAAAGTCGATGAAAGTCATCACAAGTTACACTCATAAGTTTTACTGAAATTTTGGGTCAAATGTAACTGCGATTTTCTCCCAATATACTTAGAGTTATGGGGTATTCCACCCATCAAATTAAATATCTATGAGTCTATTTTCCAACGCATTAAACCGTTTGTCAATACGACATTGGAGTAGAAAGATATGGGCATTTGTATGATACTGCGCAAGCTGCTAGGTGACAAGTAGGTGTGTCACCTACTTGCTTAAATGAAAGCCCAAAAATGGGCCATTTCGGGTCGTCCAAAGAGGCCTTTTAAGGGCCTATTTTCTTCATATATTAGACTTAAAATAGAGCATAATAACCAGACATAAGCTCTGCAAAGAATCCTCCCAAAACTTTTCCACAAACCCTAATTGATTTTCTCTCCCTTTCAAGTTCCAATTGGAGGTAAAACCTAGAGTTTGAAGAACCAAGATAAGAGCTGAGTTATCCAACAAATAAGGTGAGTTTACTTCTCTCTTTCATCCAATTTTTCTTCTGTAAATTCATGGTAAGTCGTTCTATACTTGTAAGAATTCACGGGACGGTGATCGGAAGCCGTGAGTTCGAGTTATTCACTTGTAGCGGACTGTTTTTTTGGACTGTTTTGTGTTGCTGTTGGGCTGCGTGTTTTACTACTATTTTGTGGAGTTTTGTAGGAGGAAGGGGGTTTATAAACACCATATAAATGTAGGGTGGTTGGCTGGTCGTTCGTCATAACATTTTCGGGTCGTTTGACACTACTACGGTGGTCA
>NW_027174954.1:0-25000 GCF_000390325.3 Nicotiana tomentosiformis
AGGCTACCTCTTCAAGCCAAGGGCTTCTCTCTCCTCTCTCTTCTCTTCTCTCAAGAAATACTTACAGAAATAAAAATATTCAAAGATAAAATACAGGAAAGCTATGGAAGATAAGCAAGCTATGAATCAGCAAGAAAATATGAAAGATCAACAAGAAGACACCAAGAACAGTAAAGGTCGTTCATGAATAGTAAAAGTCATTTTGTAATATTATAAATAAGTCTTTCGATTATGAAATAAAACAGGCTACCTCTTCAAGCCAAGGGCTTCTCTCTCCTCTCTCTTCTCTTCTCTCAAGAAATACTTACAGAAATAAAAATATTCAAAGATAAAATACAGGAAAGCTATGGAAGATAAGCAAGCTATGAATCAGCAAGAAAATATGAAAGATCAACAAGAAGACACCAAGAATCTACAAAAACAGGTATGTAACACTATAAACATGAGTAGCTAAACTAGTATATTCCTGATAATCTCTTACATGTAGATTATAATTATCCATCATATAATAGTACTGTTATAAAAATCATCTTAAGTAAGTTTGCCATGAAAATATGCTAAGAGTAAGTAAGCCCAGACTATGCATCCTAAAGTTGAAACCGGTAGGCAGGAGGCCGTTTAGGGGAGTAAACAAGAGTTGAAGCACTGTTAGGGTAACTGATTGAAGCAGAAAATCATGGTAGTGACCAAAAAGATGGTTAAAATAACTCATTATAATATGATGAATAAGGATAATAAACATAGAGATTAAAAGGAATATGTTTTAGCAAATCATATCATAAAGATGAACACTTATTCTTCTCTTTGTCTTTTAAACCAATTTTTTATTGTAGGTACTTCAAATATTTTTTCTACACTAAGGTCTAACTCTTTTCCTTTTATTTGTTCAAATATATTATTATCAAATATAATTTTTTGTTCTGATGATTCTTCATAAATTTCATGTTCCAATTCTGCCTGCCAATAAAAAAATTACCATTACCATCTTCAGGAATTGATTGCCCATGTTCCAAATTTTCATCCTTGAAACCTAAGTGGCATGAACCACAATCATCAACACACTATTGCCTTTAAATTTCTACAACAGCTCTGGCAGCTAGGCTTGTATGTTCTGCAAACTCAGCCGCTTCTTGAGCAGCAGAGGTAGCATCCTTAAATTGCATGTTCCAATTCTACCTGCCAACAGAAAAATTACCATATCCATGAAATGATTGCCCATGTTCCATCCTTTTATCCTTGAAACCTAACTGGCATGAACCACCATCATCAACACAATATAGCCTTAAAAGTTCTACAACAGCTCTGGCAGCTAGGCTTGCATGTTCTACAAACTCAGCCGCTGCTTGAGCAGCAGAGGTAGCATCCTTAAATTTCATGTTCCAATTCTGCCTGGCAACAGAAAAATTACCATTACCATCTCCAGGAAATGATTGCCCATGTTCTAGCCTTTTATCTTCGAAACCTAAGTGGCATGAACCACCATCATCAACACAATATTGCCTTGAAAGGTCTACAACAGCTCTGGCAGCTAGGCTTGTATGTTCTGCAAACTTAGCCGCTACTTGACCAGCAGAGGTAGCATCCTTAAATTTCATGTTCCAATTCTTCTTGCCAACAGAAAAATTACCATCTCCAGGAAATGATTGCCCAACCTTCCATCTTTGAAACTTAAGTGGCATGAACCACCATCATCAACACAATATTGCTTTTAAAGTTCTACAACAGATCTGGGAGCTAAGCTTGAATGTTATGCAAAGTCAGCATCTACTTGAGCAGCAGAGGTAGTATCCTTAAATTTCATGTTCCAATTATGCCTGCCAAAAGAAACAATTAACATTACCATCTCCAGGAAATGATTGAGCATGTTCCAACCTTTCATCCTTGAAACCTAAGTGGCATGAACCACCATCATCAACACAATATTTCCTTGAAAGTTCTACAACAGCTCTGGCAGCTAGGCCTGCATGTTTTGTAAACTCAGCCGTTGCTTGAGCAGCAGAGGTAGCATCTTTTAATTTCATGTTCCAATTATGCCTGCCAACTAAAAAATTACCATTGCCATCTCCAGGAAATGATTGCCCATGTTCCAACCTTTCATCCTTGAAACCTAAGTGGCATGAACCACTATCATCAACACAATATTGCCTTGAAAGTTCTATAATAGCTCTGGCAGCTAGGCTTGCATGTTCTGCAAACTCAGCCGGTGCTTGAGCAGCAGAGGTAGCATCCTTAAATTTCATGTTCCAATTCTGCTTGCTAACAAACAAATTACCATTACCATCTCCAGGAAATGATTGCCCATGTTCCAATCTTTTCATCCTTGAAACCTAAGTGGCATGAACCACCATCATCAACACAATATTGCCTTGAAAGTTCTACAACAGCTCTGGCTGCTAGGCTTGCATGTTCTGCAAACTCAGCCGCTACTTGAGCAGCAGAGGTAGCATCCTTAAATTTCATATTCCAATACTGCCTGCCAATAGAATAATTACCATTACCATCTCAAGGAAATAATTGCCCATGTTCCAACCTTTTATCCTTGAAACCTAAGTGGCATGAGCCACCATCATCAACACAATATTGCCTTGAAACTTCTCCAATAGCTCTGGCAGCTAGGCTTACATGTTCTCCAAACTCAGCCGCTGCTTGAGCAGCAGAGGTAGCATCCTTAAATTTCTTGTTCCAATTCTGACTACCAACAGAACAATTACCATTACCATCTCCAGGAAATGATTGCCCATGTTCCAACCTTTTATCCTTGAAACCTAAGTGGCAAGGTTGGAACATGGGCAATCATTTCCTGGAGATGGAAATGGTAATTTTTCTATTGGCAGGCCGAATTGGAACATGAAATTTAAGGATGCTACCTCTACTGCTCAAGCAGCAGCTGAGTTTGCAGAACATGCAAGCCTAGCTTCCAGAGCTGTTGTAGAACTTTCAAGGCAATATTGTGTTGATGATGGTGGTTCATGCCACTTAGTTTTCAAGGATGAAAGGTTGGAACATGGGCAATCATTTCATGGAGATGGTAATGGTAATTTTTCTATTGGCAGGCATAATTGGAATATGAAATTTAAGGATGCTTCCTCTGCTGCTCAAGCAGCGGTTTAGTTTGCAGAACATGCAAGCGTAGCTGCCAGAGCTGTTGTAGGATTTTTAAGGCAATATTATGTTGATGATGGAGGTTCATGCCACTTTGTTTTCAAGGATGAGAGGTTGGAACATGGGCAATCATTTCCTTGAGATGGTAATGGTAATTGTTCTATTGGCAGGCAGTATTGGAACATGAAATTTAAGCATGCTATCTCTGCTGCTCAAGCAACGGCTGAGTTTGCAGAGCATGCAAGCCTAGCTACCAGAGATGTTGTAGAACTTTCAAGGAAATATTGTGTTGATGGTGGTGGTTCATGCCACTTAGTTTTCAAGAATGAAAGGTTGGAACATGGGCAATTATTTCCTGGAGATTGTAATGGTAATATTTCTATTGGCAAGCATAATTGGAATATGAAATTTAAGGATGCTACCTCTGCTGCTCAAGTAGCGACTGAGTTTGCAGAACATGCAAGCCTAGCTGCCAGAGATGTTGTAGAACTTTCAAGGCAATATTGTGTTGATGGTGGTGGTTCATGCCACTTAGTTTTCAAGGATGAAAGATTGGAACATGGGCAATCATTTCCTGGAGATGGTAATGGTAATTTTTCTATTGGCAGGCAGAATTGGAACATGAAATTTAAGGATGCTAGCTCTGCTGCTCAAGTAGCAACTGAGTTTGCAGAACATGGAAGCCTAGCTGCCAGAGATGTTGTAGAACTTTCAAGGCAATATTGTGTTGATGGTGGTGGTTCATGCCACATAGTTTTCAAGGATGAAAGGTTGGAACATGGGCAATCATTTCCTGGAGATGGTAATGGTAATTGTTCTATTGGCAGGCAGTATTGGAATATGAAATTTAAGCATGCTATCTCTGCTGCTCAAGCAGTGGCTGAGTTTAGAAAACACGAAAGCCTCGCTGCAAGAGCTGTTGTAGAACTTTCAAGGCAATATTTTGTTAATGATGGTGGTTCATGCCACTTGGGTTTCAAGGATGAAAGGTTTGAACAAGGGCAATCATTTCCTGGAGATGGTAATTGTAATATTTCTATTTGCAGGCAGAATTGGTACATGAAAGTAATGATGATGCCTCTGCTGCTCAAGCAGCGACTGAGTTTGCTAAACATGCAAGCCTAGCACCCAGAGCTGTTGTAGAACTTTCAAGGCAATATTGTGTTGATGATGGTCAAGGTTGAAAGGTTGGAACATGGGCAATCATTTCCTGGAGATGGTAATGGTAATTTTTCTATTGGCAGGCAGAATTGGAATATGAAATTTAAGGATGCTACCTCTACTGCTCAAGCAGCAGCTGAGTTTGCAGAACATGCAAGCCTAGCTGCCAGAGCTGTTGTAGAACTTTCAAGGTAATATTGTGTTGATGATGGTGGTTCATGCCACTTAGTTTTCAAGGATGAAAGGTTGGAACATGGGCAATCATTTCATGGAGATGGTAATGGTAATTTCTCTATTGGCAGGCATAATTGGAATATGAAATTTAAGGATGCTACCTCTGCTGCTCAAGCAGCGGTTTAGTTTGCAGAACATGCAAGCCTAGCTGCCAGAGCTGTTGTAGGATTTTCAAGGCAATATTATGTTGATGATGGTGGTTCATGCCACTTTGTTTTCAAGGATGAGAGGTTGGAACATGGGCAATCATTTCCTTGAGATGGTAATGGTAATTGTTCTATTGGCAGGCAGTATTGGAACATGAAATTTAAGCATGCTATCTCTGCTGCTCAAGCAGCGGCTGAGTTTGCAAAACAAGAAAGCCTAGATGCCAGAGCTGTTGTACAACTTTCAAGGCAATATTGTGTTAATGATGGTGGTTCATGCCACTTGGGTTTCAAGGATGAAAGGTTGGAACTAGGGCAATCGTTTCCTGGAGATGGTAATGGTAATTGTTCTATTGGCAGGCATAATTGGAATATGAAATTTAAGGATGCTACCTCTGCTGCTCAAGCAGCGGCTGAGTTTGGAGAACATGTAAGCCTAGCTACCAGAGCTATTGGAGAACTTTCATGGCAATATTGTGTTGATGATGGTGGTTCATGCCACTTAGGTTTCAAGGATAAAAGGTTGGAACATGGGCAATTATTTCCTTGAGATGGTAATGGTAATTATTCTATTGGCAGGCAGTATTGGAATATGAAATATAAGGATGCTACCTCTGCTGCTCAAGTAGCTACTGAGTTTGCAGAACATGCAAGCCTAGCAGCCAGAGCTGTTGTAGAACTTTAAAGGCAATATTGTGTTGATGATGGTGGTTCATTACAATTAGGTTTCAAGGATGAAAAGTTGGAACATGGGCAATCATTTCCTGGAGATGGTAATGGTAATTTGTTTGTTAGCAGGCAGAATTGGAACATGAAATTTAAGGATGCTACCTCTACTGCTCAAGCAGCATCTGAGTTTGCAGAACATGCAAGCCTAGCTGCCAGAGCTGTGGTAGAACTTTTAAGGCAATATTGTGTTGATGATGGTGGTTCATGCCACTTAGTTTTCAAGGATGAAAGGTGGAACATGGGCAATCATTTCCTGGAGATGGTAATGGTAATTTTTCTATTAGCAGGCATAATTGGAATATGAAATTTAAGGATGCTACCTCTGCTGCTCAATCAGCGGTTTAGTTTGCAGAACATGCAAGTCTAGCTGCAAGAGCTGATGTAGGATTTGCAAGGCAATATTGTATTGATGATGGTGGTTCATGCCACTTTGTTTTCAAGGATGAAAGGTTAGAACATGGGCAATCATTTCCTTGAGATGGTAATGGTAATTGTTCTATTGTCAGGCAGTATTGGAACATGAAATTTAAGCATGCTATCTCTGTTGCTCAAGCAGCGGCTGACTTTGCAAAACATGAAAGCCTAGCTGCCAGAGCTGTTGTAGAACTTTCAAGGCAATATTGTGTTAATGATGGTGGTTCATGCCACTTGGGTTTCAAGGATGAAAGGTTGGAACAAGGGCAATCGTTTCCTCGAGATGGTAATGGTAATTTTTCTATTGGCAGGCAGAATTGGAACTTGAAAGTAAGGATGCTACCTCTACTGCTCAACTAGAGAATTAGTTTGCAGAACATGCAAGTCTAGCTGCCAGAGCTGTGGTAGAACTTTTAAGGCAATATTGTGTTGATGATGGTGGTTCATGCCATTTAGTTTTTAAGGATGAAAGGTTGGAACATGGGCAATCATTTCCTGGAGATGGTAATGGTAATTTTTCTATTGGCAGGTAGAATTGGAACATGAAATTTAAGGATTCTACCTCTGCTGCTCAAGTAGCGACTGGGTTTGCAGAACATGCAAGCCTAGCTGCCAGAGCTGTTGTAGGATTTTCAAGGCAATATTGTGTTGATGATGGTGGTTCATGCCACTTTGTTTTCGAGGATGAAAGGTTGGAACATGGGCAATCATTTCCTTGAGATGGTAATGGTAATTGTTCTATTGGCAGGCAGTATTGGAACATGAAATTTAAGCATCCTATCTCTGCTGCTCAAGCAGCGGCTGAGTTTGCAAAACATGAAAGCCTAGCTGCCAGAGTTGTTGTAGAACTTTCAAGGTAATATTGTGTTAATGATGGTGGGTCATGCCACTTGGGCTTCAAGGATGAAAGGTTGGAACAAGGGCAATCGTTTCCTGGAGATGTTAATGGTAATTTTTCTATTGGCAGGCAGAATTGGAACATGAAAGTAAGGATGCTACCTCTGCGGCTCAAGTAATGACTGAGTTTGTAGAACATGCAAGCCTAGCTGCCAGAGATGTTGTAGAACTTTCAAGGCAATATTGTGTTGATGGTGGTGGTTCATGCCACTTAGTTTTCAAGAATGAAAGGTTGGAACATGGGCAATCATTTCCTAAAGATGGTAATGGTAATTTTTCTATTGGCAGGCATAATTGGAATATGAACTTTAAGGATGCTACCTCTGCTGCTCAAGTAGCGACTGAGTTTGCAGAACATGCAAGCCTAGCTGCCAGAGATGTTGTAGAACTTTCAAAGAAATATTGTTTTTATGGTGGTGGTTCATGCCACTTAGTTTTCAAGTATGAAAGGTTGGAACATGGGCAATCATTTCCTGGAGATGGTAATGGTAATGTTTCTACTGGCAGGCAGAATTGGAACATGAAATTTAAGGATGCCACCTCTGCTGCTCAAGTAGCAACTGAGTTTGCAGAACATGGAAGCCTAGCTTCCAGATATGTTGTACAACTTTCAAGGCAATATTGTGTTGATGGTAGGGGTTCATGCCACATAGTTTTCAAGGATGAAATGTTGGAACATGGGTAATCATTTCCTTGAGATGGTAATGGTAATTGTTCTATTGGCAGGCAGTATTGGAACATGAAATTTAAGCATGCTATCTCTGCTGCTCAAGCAGCGGCTGAGTTTACAAAACATGAAAGCCTAGCTGCAAGAGCTGTTGTAGAACTTTCAAGGCAATATTGTGTTAATGATGGCGGTTCATGCCACTTAGGTTTCAAGGATGAAAGGTTGGAACAAGGGCAATCATTTCTTGGAGATGATAATGGTAATTTTTCTATTGTCAGGCAGAATTGGAACATGAAAGTAAGGATGCTGCCTCTGCTGCTCAAGCAGCGGCTTAGTTTGCAGAACATGCAAGCCTAGCTGCCAGAGCTGTTGTAGAACTTTCAAGGCAATATTGTGTTCATGATGGTCAAGGATGAAAGGTTGGAAAATGGGCAATCATTTCCTGGATATGGTAATGGTAATTTTTCTATTGGCAGGCAGAATTGGAACATGAAATTTAAGGATGCTACCTCTGCTGCCCAAGCAGCAGCTGAGTTTGCAGAACATGCAAGCCTAGCTGCCAGAGCTGTTGTAGAACTTTCAAGGCAATATTGTGTTGATGGTGGTGGTTCATGCCACTTGGTTTTAAAGGATAAAAGGTTGGAACATGGGCAATCATTTCATGGAGATGGTAATGGTAATTTTTCTATTGGCAGGCAAAATTGGAATATGAAATTTAAGGATGCTACCTCTGCTGCTCAAGTAATGACTGAGTTTGCATAACATGCAAGCCTAGCTGCCAGAGCTATTGTAGAACTTTCAAGGCAATATTGTGTTGATGGTGGTGGTTCATGCCACTTAGTTTTCAAGGATGAAAGGTTGGATCATGGGCAATCATTTCCTGAAGATGGTAATGGTAATATTTCTATTGGCAGGCATAATTGGAATATGAAATTTAAGGATGCTACCTCTGCTGCTCAAGTAGCGGTTGAGTTTGCAGAACATGCAAGGCTAGCTGCCAAAGCTGTTGTAGGATTTTCAAGGCAATATTTTGTTGATGATGGTGGTTCATGCCACTTGGTTTTCAAGGATGAAAGGTTGGAACATGGGCAATTATTTCCTGGAGATGGTAATGGTAATTTTTCTATTGGCAGGCATAATTGGAATATGAAATTTAAGGATGCTACCTCTGCTGCTCAAGTAATGACTGAGTTTGCAGAACATGCAAGCCTAGCTGCCAGAGCTGTTGTAGAACTTTCAAGGCAATATTGTGTTGATGATGGTGGTTCATGCCACTTAGTTTTCAAGGATGAAAGGTTGGAACATGGGCAATCATTTCCTGGAGATGGTAATGGTAATTTTTCTGTTGGCAGGCAGAATTGGAACATGAAATTTAAGGATGCTACCTCTGCTGCTCAAGTAGCGACAGAGTTTGCAGAACATGCAAGCCTAGCTGCCAGAGCTGTTGTAGAACTTTCAAGGCTATATTGTGTTGATGATTGTGGTTCATGTCACTTAGTTTTCAAGGATGAAAGGTTGGAACATGGGCAATCATTTCATGGAGATGGTAATGGTAATTTTTCTATTGGCAGGCATAATTGTAAAATAAAATTTAAGGATGCTACCTCTGCTGCTCAAGCAGCGATTTAGTTTGCAGAACATGCAAGCCTAGCTGCCAGAGCCGTTGTAGGATTTTCGAGGCAATATTGTGTTGATGATGGTGGTTCATGCCACTTTGTTTTCAAGGATGAAAGGTTGGAACATGGGCAATCATTTCCTTGAGATGGTAATGGTAATTGTTCTATTGGCAGGTAGTATTGGAACATGAAATTTAAGCATGCTATCTCTGCTGCTCAAGTAGCGGCTGAGTTTGCAAAACATGAAAGCCTAGCTGCCAGAGCTGTTGTAGAACTTTCAAGGCAATATTGTGTTAATGATGGTGGTTCATGCCACTTGGGTTTCAAGGATGAAAGGTTGGAACAAGGGCAATCGTTTCCTGGAGATGGTAAGGGTAATTTTTCTATTGGCAGGCAGAATTGGAACATGAAAGTAAGGATGCTACCACTACTGCTCAACTAGAGAATTAGTTTGCAGAACATGCAAGCCTAGCTGCCAAAGCTGTGGCAGAACTTTTAAGGCAATATTGTGTTGATGATGGTGGTTCATGCCACTTAGTTTTTAAGGATGAAAGGTTGGAACATGGGCAATCATTTCCTGGAGATGGTAATGGTAATTTTTCTATTTGCAGGCAGAATTGGAACATGAAATTTAAGGATTCTACCTCTGCTGCTCAAGTAGAGACTGAGTTTGCAGAACATGCAAGCCTAGCTTCCAGAGCTGTTGTATAACTTTCAAGGCAATATTGTGTTGATGATGGTGGTTCATGCCACTTTGTTTTCAAGGATGAAAGGTTGGAACATGGGCAATCATTTCTTGGAGATGGTAATGGTAATTTTTCTATTGGCAGGCATAATTGGTATATGAAATTTAAGGATGCTACCTCTGCTGCTCAAGTAGCGGTTGAGTTTGCAGAACATGCAAGCCTAGCTGCCAGAGCTGTTGTAGAACTTTCAAGGCAATATTATGTTGATGATGGTGGTTCATGCCGCTTGGTTTTCAAGGATGAAAGGTTGGAACATGGGCAATCATTTCCTTGAGATGGTAATGGTAATTTTTCTATTGGCAGGCAGTATTGGAACATGAAATTTAAGCATGCTATCTCTGCTGCTCAAGCAGTGGCTGAGTTTGTAGAGCATGCAAGCCTAGCTTCCAAAGATGTTGTAGGACTTTCAAGGTAATATTGTGTTGATGGTGGTGGTTCATGCCACTTAGTTTTCAAGAATGAAAGGTTGGAACATGGGCAATCATTTTCTGGAGATGGTAATGGTAATTTTTCTATTGGCAGGCATAATTGGAATATGAAATTTAAGGATGCTACCTCTGCTGCTCAAGTAGCGACTGAGTTTGCAGAACAAGCAAGCCTAGCTGCCAGAGATGTTGTAGAATTTTCAAGGCAATATTGTGTTGATGGTGGTGGTTCATGCCACTTAGTTTTCAAGGATGAAAGGTTGGAACATGGGCAATCATTTCCTGGAGATGGTAATGGTAATTTTTCTATTGGCAGGCAGAATTGGAACATGAAATGTAAGGATGCTACCTCTGCTGCTCAAGTAGCAACTGAGTTTGCAGAACATGGAAGCTTAGCTGCCAGAGATTTTGTAGAACTTTCAAGGCAATATTGTGTTGATGGTGGGGGTTCATGCCACATAGTTTGCAAGGATGAAAGGTTGGAACATGGGCAATCATTTCCTTGAGATGGTAATGGTAATTGTTCTATTGGCAGGCAGTATTGGAACATGAAATTTAAGCATGCTATCTCTGCTGCTCAAGCAGCGGTTGAGTTTACAAAACATGAAAGCCTAGCTGCAAGAGCCGTTGTAGAACTTTCAAAGCAATATTGTGTTAATGATGGTGGTTCATGCCACTTGGGTTTCAAGGATGAAAGGTTGGAACAAGGGCAATCATTTTTTGGAGATGGTAATGGTAATTTTTCTATTGGCAGGCAGAATTGGAACATGAAAGTAAGGATGCTGCCTCTGCTGCTCAAGCAGCGGCTGAGTTTGCTGAACATACAAGCCTAGCTGCCAGAGCTGTTGTAGAACTTTCAAGGCAATATTGTGTTGATGATGGTCAAGGATGAAAGGTTGGAACATGGGCAATCATTTTCTGGAGATGGTAATGGTAATTTTTCTATTGGCAGGCAGAATTGGAACATGAAATTTAAGGATGCTACCTCTGCTGCTCAAGCAGCAGCTGAGTTTGCAGAACATGCAAGCCTAGCAGCCAGAGCTGTTGTAGAACTTTCAAGGCAATATTGTGTTTATAGTGGTGGTTCATGCCACTTGGTTTTCAAGGATGAAACGTTGGAACATGGGCAATCATTTCCTAGAGATGGTAATGGTAATTTTTCTATTGGCAGGCAAAATTGGAATATGAAATTTAAGGATGCTACCTCTGCTGCTCAAGTAATGACTGAGTTTGTAGAACATGCAAGCCTAGCTGCCAGAGCTGTTGTAGAACTTTCAATGCAATATTGTGTTGATGGTGGTGGTTCATGCCACTTAGTTTTCCAGGTTGAAAGGTTGGAACATGGGCAATCATTTCCTGGAGATGGTAATGGTAATATTTCTATTGGCAGGCATAATTGGAATATGAAATTTAAGGATGCTACCTCTGCTACTCAAGTAATGACTGAGTTTGCAGAACATGCAAGCCTAGCTGCCAGAGCTGTTGTAGAACTTTCAAGGCAATATTGTGTTGATGATGGTGGTTCATGCCACTTAGTTTTCAAGGATGAAAGGTTGGAACATGGGCAATCATTTTCTGGAGTTGGTAATGGTAATTTTTCTATTGCTAGGCAGAATTGGAACATGAAATTTAAGGATGCTACCTCTGCTGCTCAAGTAGCGACTGAGTTTGCAGAACATGCAAGCCTAGCTGCCGGAGCTGTTATAGAACTTTCAAGGCAATATTGTGTTGATGATGGTGGTTCATGCCACTTAGTTTTCAAGGATGAAAGGTTGGAACATGGGCAATCATTTCGTGGAGATGCTAATGGTAATTTTTCTATTGGCAGGCATAATTGCAAAATGAAATTTAAGGATGCTACCTCTGCTGCTCAAGCAGCGGTTTAGTTTGCAGAACATGCAAGCCTAGCTGCCAGAGCTGTTGTAGGATTTTCAAGGCAATATTGTGTTGATGATGGTGGTTCATGCCACTTTGTTTTCAAGGATGAAAGGTTGGAACATGGGCAATCATTTCCTTGAGATGGTAATGGTAATTGTTCTATTGGCAGGCAGTATTGGAACATGAAATTTAAGCATCCTATCTCTGCTGCTCAAGCAGCGGCTGAGTTTGCAAAATATGAAAGCCTAGCTGCCAGAGTTGTTGTAGAACTTTCAAGGTAATATTGTGTTAATGATGGTGGGTCATGCCACTTGGGCTTCAAGGATGAAAGGTTGGAACAAGGGCAATCGTTTCCTGGAGATGTTAATGGTAATTTTTCTATTGGCAGGCAGAATTGGAACATGAAAGTAAGGATGCTACCTCTGCGGCTCAAGTAATGACTGAGTTTGTAGAACATGCAAGCCTAGCTGCCAGAGCTATTGTAGAACTTTCAAGGCAATATTGTGTTGATGGTGGTGGTTCATGCCACTTAGTTTTCCAGGTTGAAAGGTTGGAACATGGGCAATCATTTCCTGGAGATGGTAATGGTAATTTTTCTATTGGCAGGCATAATTGGAATATGAAATTTAAGGATGCTACCTCTGCTGCTCAAGTAGCGACTGAGTTTGCAGAACAAGCAAGCCTAGCTGCCAGAGATGTTGTAGAATTTTCAAGGCAATATTGTGTTGATGGTGGTGGTTCATGCCACTTAGTTTTCAAGGATGAAAGGTTGGAACATGGGCAATCATTTCCTGGAGATGTTAATGGTAATTTTTCTATTGGCAAGCAGAATTGGAACATGAAATTTAAGGATGCTACCTCTGCTGCTCAAGTAGCAACTGAGTTTGCAGAACATGGAAGCTTAGCTGCCAGAGATGTTGTAGAACTTTCAAGGCAATATTGTGTTGATGGTGGGGGTTCATGCCACATAGTTTTCAAGGATGAAAGGTTGGAACATGGGCAATCATTTCCTTGAGATGGTAATGGTAATTGTTCTATTGGCAGGCAGTATTGGAACATGAAATTTAAGCATGCTATCTCTGCTGCTCAAGCAGCGGTTGAGTTTACAAAACATGAGAGCCTAGCTGCAAGAGCCGTTGTAGAACTTTCAAAGCAATATTGTGTTAATGATGGTGGTTCATGCCACTTGGGTTTCAAGGATGAAAGGTTGGAACAAGGGCAATAATTTTTTGGAGATGGTAATGGTAATTTTTCTATTGGCAGGCAGAATTGGAACATGAAAGTAAGGATGCTGCCTCTGCTGCTCAAGCAGCGGCTGAGTTTGCTGAACATACAAGCCTAGCTGCCAGAGCTGTTGTAGAACTTTCAAGGCAATATTGTATTGATGATGGTCAAGGATGAAAGGTTGGAACATGGGCAATCATTTCCTGGAGATGGTAATGGTAATTTTTCTATTGGCAGGCAGAATTGGAACATGAAATTTAAGGATGCTACCTCTGCTGCTCAAGCAGCAGCTGAGTTTGCAGAACATGCAAGCCTAGCAGCCAGAGCTGTTGTAGAACTTTCAAGGCAATATTGTGTTTATAGTGGTGGTTCATGCCACTTGGTTTTCAAGGATGAAACGTTGGAACATGGGCAATCATTTCCTGGAGATGGTAATGGTAATTTTTCTATTGGCAGGCAAAATTGGAATATGAAATTTAAGGATGCTACCTCTGCTGCTCAAGTAATGACTGAGTTTGTAGAACATGCAAGCCTAGCTGCCAGAGCTGTTGTAGAACTTTCAATGCAATATTGTGTTGATGGTGGTGGTTCATGCCACTTAGTTTTCCAGGTTGAAAGGTTGGAACATGGGCAATCATTTCCTGGAGATGGTAATGGTAATATTTCTATTGGCAGGCATAATTGGAATATGAAATTTAAGGATGCTACCTCTGCTACTCAAGTAATGACTGAGTTTGCAGAACATGCAAGCCTAGCTGCCAGAGCTGTTGTAGAACTTTCAAGGCAATATTGTGTTGATGATGGTGGTTCATGCCACTTAGTTTTCAAGGATGAAAGGTTGGAACATGGGCAATCATTTCCTGGAGTTGGTAATGGTAATTTTTCTATTGCTAGGCAGAATTGGAACATAAAATTTAAGGATGCTACCTCTGCTGCTCAAGTAGCGACTGAGTTTGCAGAACATGCAAGCCTAGCTGCCGGAGCTGTTATAGAACTTTCAAGGCGATATTGTGTTGATGATGGTGGTTCATGCCACTTAGTTTTCAAGGATGAAAGGTTGGAACATGGGCAATCATTTCGTGGAGATGCTAATGGTAATTTTTCTATTGGCAGGCATAATTGCAAAATGAAATTTAAGGATGCTACCTCTGCTGCTCAAGCAGCGGTTTAGTTTGCAGAACATGCAAGCCTAGCTGCCAGAGCTGTTGTAGAACTTTCAAAGCAATATTGTGTTGATGATGGTGGTTCATGCCACTTGGGTTTCAAGGATGAAAGGTTGGAACAAGGGCAATAATTTTTTGGAGATGGTAATGGTAATTTTTCTATTGGCAGGCAGAATTGGAACATGAAAGTAAGGATGCTGCCTCTGCTGCTCAAGCAGCGGCTGAGTTTGCTGAACATACAAGCCTAGCTGCCAGAGCTGTTGTAGAACTTTCAAGGCAATATTGTATTGATGATGGTCAAGGATGAAAGGTTGGAACATGGGCAATCATTTCCTGGAGATGGTAATGGTAATTTTTCTATTGGCAGGCAGAATTGGAACATGAAATTTAAGGATGCTACCTCTGCTGCTCAAGCAGCAGCTGAGTTTGCAGAACATGCAAGCCTAGCAGCCAGAGCTGTTGTAGAACTTTCAAGGCAATATTGTGTTTATAGTGGTGGTTCATGCCACTTGGTTTTCAAGGATGAAACGTTGGAACATGGGCAATCATTTCCTGGAGATGGTAATGGTAATTTTTCTATTGGCAGGCAAAATTGGAATATGAAATTTAAGGATGCTACCTCTGCTGCTCAAGTAATGACTGAGTTTGTAGAACATGCAAGCCTAGCTGCCAGAGCTGTTGTAGAACTTTCAATGCAATATTGTGTTGATGGTGGTGGTTCATGCCACTTAGTTTTCCAGGTTGAAAGGTTGGAACATGGGCAATCATTTCCTGGAGATGGTAATGGTAATATTTCTATTGGCAGGCATAATTGGAATATGAAATTTAAGGATGCTACCTATGCTACTCAAGTAATGACTGAGTTTGCAGAACATGCAAGCCTAGCTGCCAGAGCTGTTGTAGAACTTTCAAGGCAATATTGTGTT
The DNA here is from genome assembly GCF_000390325.3 of Nicotiana tomentosiformis. Lineage (NCBI taxonomy): Eukaryota > Viridiplantae > Streptophyta > Magnoliopsida > Solanales > Solanaceae > Nicotiana > Nicotiana tomentosiformis. Next base: position 15,329 of record NW_027174954.1, read on the forward strand.
GATGATGGTGGTTCATGCCACTTAGTTTTCAAGGATGAAAGGTTGGAACATGGGCAATCATTTCCTGGAGTTGGTAATGGTAATTTTTCTATTGCTAGGCAGAATTGGAACATAAAATATAAGGATGCTACCTCTGCTGCTCAAGTAGCGACTGAGTTTGCAGAACATGCAAGCCTAGCTGCCGGAGCTGTTATAGAACTTTCAAGGCGATATTGTGTTGATGATGGTGGTTCATGCCACTTAGTTTTCAAGGATGAAAGGTTGGAACATGGGCAATCATTTCGTGGAGATGCTAATGGTAATTTTTCTATTGGCAGGCATAATTGCAAAATGAAATTTAAGGATGCTACCTCTGCTGCTCAAGCAGCGGTTTAGTTTGCAGAACATGCAAGCCTAGCTGCCAGAGCTGTTGTAGGATTTTCAAGGCAATATTATGTTGATGATGGTGGTTCATGCCACTTTGTTTTCAAGGATGAAAGGTTGGAACATGGGCAATCATTTCCTTGAGATGGTAATGGTAATTGTTCTATTGGCAGGCAGTATTGGAACATGAAATTTAAGCATCCTATCTCTGCTGCTCAAGCAGCGGCTGAGTTTGCAAAACATGAAAGCCTAGCTGCCAGAGTTGTTGTAGAACTTTCAAGGTAATATTGTGTTAATGATGGTGGGTCATGCCACTTGGGCTTCAAGGATGAAAGGTTGGAACAAGGGCAATCGTTTCCTGGAGATGTTAATGGTAATTTTTCTATTGGCAGGCAGAATTGGAACATGAAAGTAAGGATGCTACCTCTGCGGCTCAAGTAATGACTGAGTTTGTAGAACATGCAAGCCTAGCTGCCAGAGCTGTTGTAGAACTTTCAAGGCAATATTGTGTTGATGGTGGTGGTTCATGCCACTTAGTTTTCCAGGTTGAAAGGTTGGAACATGGGCAATCATTTCCTGGAGATGGTAATGGTAATTTTTCTATTGGCAGGCATAATTGGAATATGAAATTTAAGGATGCTACCTCTGCTGCTCAAGTAGCGACTGAGTTTGCAGAACAAGCAAGCCTAGCTGCCAGAGATGTTGTAGAATTTTCAAGGCAATATTGTGTTGATGGTGGTGGTTCATGCCACTTAGTTTTCAAGGATGAAAGGTTGGAACATGGGCAATCATTTCCTGGAGATGTTAATGGTAATTTTTCTATTGGCAGGCAAAATTGGAACATGAAATTTAAGGATGCTACCTCTGCTGCTCAAGTAGCAACTGAGTTTGCAGAACATGGAAGCTTAGCTGCCAGAGATGTTGTAGAACTTTCAAGGCAATATTGTGTTGATGGTGGGGGTTCATGCCACATAGTTTTCAAGGATGAAAGGTTGGAACATGGGCAATCATATCCTTGAGATGGTAATGGTAATTGTTCTATTGGCAGGCAGTATTGGAACATGAAATTTAAGCATGCTATCTCTGCTGCTCAAGCAGCGGTTGTGTTTACAAAACATGAAAGCCTAGCTGCAAGAGCCGTTGTAGAACTTTCAAAGCAATATTGTGTTAATGATGGTGGTTCATGCCACTTGGGTTTCAAGGATGAAAGGTTGGAACAAGGGCAATCATTTTTTGGAGATGGTAATGGTAATTTTTCTATTGGCAGGCAGAATTGGAACATGAAAGTAAGGATGCTACCTCTGCGGCTCAAGTAATGACTGAGTTTGTAGAACATGCAAGCCTAGCTGCCAGAGCTGTTGTAGAACTTTCAAGGCAATATTGTGTTGATGGTGGTGGTTCATGCCACTTAGTTTTCCAGGTTGAAAGGTTGGAACATGGGCAATCATTTCCTGGAGATGGTAATGGTAATTTTTCTATTGGCAGGCATAATTGCAAAATGAAATTTAAGGATGCTACCTCTGCTGCTCAAGCAGCGGTTTAGTTTGCAGAACATGCAAGCATAGCTGCCAGAGCTGTTGTAGGATTTTCAAGGCAATATTGTGTTGATGATGGTGGTTCATGCCACTTTGTTTTCAAGGATGAAAGGTTGGAACATGGGCAATCATTTCCTTGAGATGGTAATGGTAATTGTTCTATTGGCAGGCAGTATTGGAACATGAAATTTAAGCATCCTATCTCTGCTGCTCAAGCAGCGGCTGAGTTTGCAAAACATGAAAGCCTAGCTGCCAGAGTTGTTGTAGAACTTTCAAGGTAATATTGTGTTAATGATGGTGGGTCATGCCACTTGGGCTTCAAGGATGAAAGGTTGGAACAAGGGCAATCGTTTCCTGGAGATGTTAATGGTAATTTTTCTATTGGCAGGCAGAATTGGAACATGAAAGTAAGGATGCTACCTCTGCGGCTCAAGTAATGACTGAGTTTGTAGAACATGCAAGCCTAGCTGCCAGAGCTGTTGTAGAACTTTCAAGGCAATATTGTGTTGATGGTGGTGGTTCATGCCACTTAGTTTTCCAGGTTGAAAGGTTGGAACATGGGCAATCATTTCCTGGAGATGGTAATGGTAATTTTTCTATTGGCAGGCATAATTGGAATATGAAATTTAAGGATGCTACCTCTGCTGCTCAAGTAGCGACTGAGTTTGCAGAACAAGCAAGCCTAGCTGCCAGAGATGTTGTAGAATTTTCAAGGCAATATTGTGTTGATGGTGGTGGTTCATGCCACTTAGTTTTCAAGGATGAAAGGTTGGAACATGGGCAATCATTTCCTGGAGATGTTAATGGTAATTTTTCTATTGGCAGGCAGAATTGGAACATGAAATTTAAGGATGCTACCTCTGCTGCTCAAGTAGCAACTGAGTTTGCAGAACATGGAAGCTTAGCTGCCAGAGATGTTGTAGAACTTTCAAGGCAATATTGTGTTGATGGTGGGGGTTCATGCCACATAGTTTTCAAGGATGAAAGGTTGGAACATGGGCAATCATTTCCTTGAGTTGGTAATGGTAATTGTTCTATTGGCAGGCAGTATTGGAACATGAAATTTAAGCATGCTATCTCTGCTGCTCAAGCAGCGGTTGTGTTTACAAAACATGAAAGCCTAGCTGCAAGAGCCGTTGTAGAACTTTCAAAGCAATATTGTGTTAATGATGGTGGTTCATGCCACTTGGGTTTCAAGGATGAAAGGTTGGAACAAGGGCAATCATTTTTTGGAGATGGTAATGGTAATTTTTCTATTGGCAGGCAGAATTGGAACATGAAAGTAAGGATGCTGCCTCTGCTGCTCAAGCAGCGGCTGAGTTTGCTGAACATACAAGCCTAGCTGCCAGAGCTGTTGTAGAACTTTCAAGGCAATATTGTGTTGATGATGGTCAAGGATGAAAGGTTGGAACATGGGCAATCATTTCCTGGAGATGGTAATGGTAATTCTTCTATTGGCAGGCAGAATTGGAACATGAAATTTAAGGATGCTACCTCTGCTGCCTCAAGCAGCAGCTGAGTTTGCAGAACATGCAAGCCTAGCAGCCAGAGCTGTTGTAGAACTTTCAAGGCAATATTGTGTTTATAGTGGTGGTTCATGCCACTTGGTTTTCAAGGATGAAACGTTGGAACATGGGCAATCATTTCCTGGAGATGGTAATGGTAATTTTTCTATTGGCAGGCAAAATTGGAATATGAAATTTAAGGATGCTACCTCTGCTGCTCAAGTAATGACTGAGTTTGTAGAACATGCAAGCCTAGCTGCCAGAGCTGTTGTAGAACTTTCAATGCAATATTGTGTTGATGGTGGTGGTTCATGCCACTTAGTTTTCCAGGTTGAAAGGTTGGAACATGGGCAATCATTTCCTGGAGATGGTAATGGTAATTTTTCTATTGGCAGGCATAATTGGAATATGAAATTTAAGGATGCTACCTCTGCTACTCAAGTAATGACTGAGTTTGCAGAACATGCAAGCCTAGCTGCCAGAGCTGTTGTAGAACTTTCAAGGCAATATTGTGTTGATGATGGTGGTTCATGCCACTTAGTTTTCAAGGATGAAAGGTTGGAACATGGGCAATCATTTCCTGGAGTTGGTAATGGTAATTTTTCTATTGCTAGGCAGAATTGGAACATAAAATTTAAGGATGCTACCTCTGCTGCTCAAGTAGCGACTGAGTTTGCAGAACATGCAAGCCTAGCTGCCGGAGCTGTTATAGAACTTTCAAGGCGATATTGTGTTGATGATGGTGGTTCATGCCACTTAGTTTTCAAGGATGAAAGGTTGGAACATGGGCAATCATTTCGTGGAGATGCTAATGGTAATTTTTCTATTGGCAGGCATAATTGCAAAATGAAATTTAAGGATGCTACCTCTGCTGCTCAAGCAGCGGTTTAGTTTGCAGAACATGCAAGCCTAGCTGCCAGAGCTGTTGTAGGATTTTCAAGGCAATATTGTGTTGATGATGGTGGTTCATGCCACTTTGTTTTCAAGGATGAAAGGTTGGAACATGGGCAATCATTTCCTTGAGATGGTAATGGTAATTGTTCTATTGGCAGGCAGTATTGGAACATGAAATTTAAGCATCCTATCTCTGCTGCTCAAGCAGCGGCTGAGTTTGCAAAACATCAAAGCCTAGCTGCCAGAGTTGTTGTAGAACTTTCAAGGTAATATTGTGTTAATGATGGTGGGTCATGCCACTTGGGCTTCAAGGATGAAAGGTTGGAACAAGGGCAATCGTTTCCTGGAGATGTTAATGGTAATTTTTCTATTGGCAGGCATAATTGGAACATGAAAGTAAGGATGCTACCTCTGCGGCTCAAGTAATGACTGAGTTTGTAGAACATGCAAGCCTAGCTGCCAGAGCTGTTGTAGAACTTTCAAGGCAATATTGTGTTGATGGTGGTGGTTCATGCCACTTAGTTTTCCAGGTTGAAAGGTTGGAACATGGGCAATCATATCCTGGAGATGGTAATGGTAATTTTTCTATTGGCAGGCATAATTGGAATATGAAATTTAAGGATGCTACCTCTGCTGCTCAAGTAGCGACTGAGTTTGCAGAACAAGCAAGCCTAGCTGCCAGAGATGTTGTAGAATTTTCAAGGCAATATTGTGTTGATGGTGGTGGTTCATGCCACTTAGTTTTCAAGGATGAAAGGTTGGAACATGGGCAATCATTTCCTGGAGATGTTAATGGTAATTTTTCTATTGGCAGGCAAAATTGGAACATGAAATTTAAGGATGCTACCTCTGCTGCTCAAGTAGCAACTGAGTTTGCAGAACATGGAAGCTTAGCTGCCAGAGATGTTGTAGAACTTTCAAGGCAATATTGTGTTGATGGTGGGGGTTCATGCCACATAGTTTTCAAGGATGAAAGGTTGGAACATGGGCAATCATTTCCTTGAGATGGTAATGGTAATTGTTCTATTGGCAGGCAGTATTGGAACATGAAATTTAAGCATGCTATCTCTGCTGCTCAAGCAGCGGCTGAGTTTACAAAACATGAAAGCCTAGCTGCAAGAGCTGTTGTAGAACTTTCAAGGCAGTATTATGCTAATGATGGTGGTTCATGCCACTTGGGTTTCAAGGATGAAAGGTTGGAACAAGGGCAATCATTTCCTGGAGATGGTAATGGTAATTTTTCTATTGGCAGGCAGAATTGGAACATGAAAGTAAGGATGCTACCTCTGCGGCTCAAGTAATGACTGAGTTTGTAGAACATGCAAGCCTAGCTGCCAGAGCTGTTGTAGAACTTTCAAGGCAATATTGTGTTGATGGTGGTGGTTCATGCCACTTAGTTTTCCAGGTTGAAAGGTTGGAACATGGGCAATCATTTCCTGGAGATGGTAATGGTAATTTTTCTATTGGCAGGCATAATTGGAATATGAAATTTAAGGATGCTACCTCTGCTGCTCAAGTAGCGACTGAGTTTGCAGAACAAGCAAGCCTAGCTGCCAGAGATGTTGTAGAATTTTCAAGGCAATATTGTGTTGATGGTGGTGGTTCATGCCACTTAGTTTTCAAGGATGAAAGGTTGGAACATGGGCAATCATTTCCTGGAGATGTTAATGGTAATTTTTCTATTGGCAGGCAGAATTGGAACATGAAATTTAAGGATGCTACCTCTGCTGCTCAAGTAGCAACTGAGTTTGCAGAACATGGAAGCTTAGCTGCCAGAGATGTTGTAGAACTTTCAAGGCAATATTGTGTTGATGGTGGGGGTTCATGCCACATAGTTTTCAAGGATGAAAGGTTGGAACATGGGCAATCATTTCCTTGAGATGGTAATGGTAATTGTTCTATTGGCAGGCAGTATTGGAACATGAAATTTAAGCATGCTATCTCTGCTGCTCAAGCAGCGGCTGAGTTTACAAAACATGAAAGCCTAGCTGCAAGAGCTGTTGTAGAACTTTCAAGGCAGTATTATGCTAATGATGGTGGTTCATGCCACTTGGGTTTCAGGGATGAAAGGTTGGAACAAGGGCAATCATTTCCTGGAGATGGTAATGGTAATTTTTCTATTGGCAGGCAGAATTGGAACATGAAAGTAAGGATGCTGCCTCTGCTGCTCAAGCAGCGGCTGAGTTTGCTGAACATACAAGCCTAGCTGCCAGAGCTGTTGTAGAACTTTCAAGGCTATATTGTGTTGATGATGGTCAAGGATGAAAGTTTGGAACATGGGAAATCATTTCCTGGAGATGGTAATGGTAATTTTTCTATTGGCAGGCAGAATTGGTCAGAAAAATTACCATTACCATCTCTAGGAAGTGATTCCCCATATTCCAACCTTTCATCCTTGAAACCTAAGTGGCATGAACCACCATCATCAACAAAATATTGCCTTGAAAGTTTATGTTCTGCAAACTCAGCCGCTGCTTGAGCAACAGAGGTAGCATCCTTAAATTTCACGTTCCAATTCTGCCTGCCATGAGAAAAAGTACCATTACAAATCTCCAGGAAATGATTGCCCATGTTCCAACCTTTCATGCTTGATAAATAAGTGGCATGAACCACCATCATCAACACAATATTGCCTTGAAAGTTCTACAACAACTCTGGCAGCTAGGCTTGCATGTTCTGCAAACTCAGCCGCTGCTTGAGCAGCAGAGGTAGCATCCTTAAATTTCATGTTCCAATTCTGCCTGCCATGAGAAAAAGTACCATTACAAATCTCCAGGAAATGATTGCCCATGTTCCAACCTATCATCCTTGAAACCTAAGTGGCATGAACCACCATCATTAACACAATATTTCCTTGAAAGTTCTATAATAGCTCTTGTAGCTAGGCTTGCATGTTCTGCAAACTCAGCCGCTTCTTGAGCCGCAGAGGTAGCATCCTTAAATTTCATGTTCAGTTTCTGCCTGCCAATAGAAAAATTACTATTACCATCTCTAGGAAATGATTGCCCATGTTCCAACCTTTCATCCTTGAAACCTAAGTGGCATGAACCACCATCATCAACACAATATCGCCTTGAAAGTTCTACAATAGCTCTGGCAGCTAGGCTTGCATGTTCTGCAAACTCAGTCACTGCGTAAGTAGCAGAGGTAGCATCCTTAAATTTCATGTTCCAATTCTGCCTGCCAACAGAAAAATTACCCTTACCATCTCCATTAAATGAATGCCTATGTTACAACCTTTCATCCTTGTAACCTAAGTGGCATGAACCACCATCATCAACAAAATATTGCCTTGAAAGTTCTACAACAACTCTCGCAGCTAGGCTTGCATGTTCTGCAAACTCAGCCGCTGCTTGAGCAGCAGAGGTAGCATCCTTAAATTTCATGTTCCAATTCTGCCTGCCAACAGAAAAATTACCATTACCATCTCTAGGAAATGATTGCCCATGTTCCAACCTTTCATCCTTGAAACCTAAGAGGCATGAACCACCATCATCAACACAATATCGCCTTGAAAGTTCTACAACTGCTCTGGCATCTAGGCTTGCATGTTCTGCAAACTCAGTCACTGCGTAAGTAGCAGAGGTAGCATCCTTAAATTTCATGTTCCAATTCTGCCTGCCAACAGAAAAATTACCCTTACCATCTCCATTAAATGAATGCCCATGTTACAACCTTTCATCCTTGTAACCTAAGTGGCATGAACCACCATCATCAACACAATATTGCCTTGAAAAATCTACAACAACTCTGGCAGCTAGGCTTGCATGTTCTGCAAACTCAGCCGCTGCTTGAGCAGCAGAGGTAGCATCCTTAAATTTCTTATTCCAATTCTACCTGCCATGAGAAAAAGTACCATTACAAATCTCCAGGAAATGATTGCCCATGTTCCAACGTTTCATACTTGAAACCTAAGTGGCATGAACCACCATCATTAACACAATATTTCCTTGAAAGTTCTATAATAGGTCTGGCAGCTAGGCTTGCATGTTCTGCAAACTCAGCCAGCTTCTTGAGCCGCAGAGGTAGCATCCTTAAATTTCATGTTCAGTTTCTGCCTGCCAATAGAAAAATTACTATTTCCATCTCTAGGAAATGATTGCCCATGTTCCAACCTTTCATCCTTGAAACCTAAGTGGCATGAACCACCATCATCAACACAATATCGCCTTGAAAGTTCTACAATAGCTCTGGCAGCTAGGCTTGCATGTTCTGCAAACTCAGTCACTGCGTAAGTAGCAGAGGTAGCATCCTTAAATTTCATGTTCCAATTCTGCCTGCCAACAGAAAAATTACCCTTACCATCTCCATTAAATGAATGCCCATGTTACAACCTTTCATCCTTGTAACCTAAGTGGCATGAACCACCATCATCAACAAAATATTGCCTTGAAAGTTCTACAACAGCTCTGGCAGCTAGGCTTGCATGTTCTGCAAACTCAGCCGCTGCTTGAGCAGCAGAGGTAGCATCCTTAAATTTCATGTTCCAATTCTGCCTGCCAACAGAAAAATTACCATTACCATCTCTAGGAAATGATTGCCCATGTTCCAACCTTTCATCCTTGAAACCTAAGAGGCATGAACCACCATCATCAACACAATATCGCCTTGAAAGTTCTACAACTGCTCTGGCATCTAGGCTTGCATGTTCTGCAAACTCAGTCACTGCGTAAGTAGCAGAGGTAGCATCCTTAAATTTCATGTTCCAATTCTGCCTGCCAACAGAAAAATTACCCTTACCATCTCCATTAAATGAATGCCCATGTTACAACCTTTCATCCTTGTAACCTAAGTGGCATGAACCACCATCATCAACACAATATTGCCTTGAAAAATCTACAACAACTCTGGCAGCTAGGCTTGCATGTTCTGCAAACTCAGCCGCTGCTTGAGCAGCAGAGGTAGCATCCTTAAATTTCTTATTCCAATTCTGCCTGCCATGAGAAAAAGTACCATTACAAATCTCCAGGAAATGATTGCCCATGTTCCAACGTTTCATCCTTGAAACCTAAGTGGCATGAACCACCATCATTAACACAATATTTCCTTGAAAGTTCTATAATAGGTCTGGCAGCTAGGCTTGCATGTTCTGCAAACTCAGCCGCTTCTTGAGCCGCAGAGGTAGCATCCTTAAATTTCATGTTCAGTTTCTGCCTGCCAATAGAAAAATTACTATTTCCATCTCTAGGAAATGATTGCCCATGTTCCAACCTTTCATCCTTGAAACCTAAGTGGCATGAACCACCATCATCAACACAATATCGCCTTGAAAGTTCTACAACAGCTCTGGCAGCTAGGCTTGCATGTTCTGCAAACTCAGTCACTGCGTAAGTAGCAGAGGTAGCATCCTTAAATTTCATGTTCCAATTCTGCCT
>NW_027174955.1:0-24483 GCF_000390325.3 Nicotiana tomentosiformis
TATTTGATGGTACGGAAAAATTTTAGGCGATCGGGGTCCGGGGGTCCCTACCCATTGGGAAGGCGTGGGCAATTATAGCACAGGAAAATATGGGAATCGGACGGAATTCTAGTTTTTTAGCCGAAAAATACAAAAAATGAGGAACGATCATGGCGGGGAGGTGACTATGGTCCTTAGGTCTTATTTGATGGCCCGAATAAAATTTAGATGATCCGAGTCCGGGGGGCCTGGCCCACTCGGAAGGCGTGGGCTATAGCACACGAAAATATGGGAATCGGGCGGAATTCTAGTTTTTTTGCCGGAAATCGCAATAAATGAGGAACGATCATGGCGGGGCAGTTACTATGGTTCCTTAGGTCGTATTTGATGGCCCGGAAAAATTTTAGGCGATCGGTGTCCGGGGATCCCGGCCCACTCGGAAGGCGTGGGATATAACACACGAAAATATGGGAATTAGGCGGAATTCTAGGTTTTTGGCCGAAAAATGCAAAAAACTAAGAACGATCATGGTGGGGCCGTGACTATGGTTCCATAGGTCGTATTTTATGGCCCATAAAAATTTTAGGCTATCGGGATCCGGGGGTCTGGGAGCACTCAGAAGGCATGGGCTATAACACACGAAAATATGGGAATCGCGCGGAATTCTAATTTTGGCCGAAAAACGCAAAAAATGAGGAACGATCATGGCAGGGCGGTGACTATGGTTCCTTAAATCGTATTTGATGGCCCGGAAAAATAATAGGCGATCGGGGTCCAGGGTTCCCGGGACCACTTGGAAGGCGTGGGCTATAACACACGAAAATATGGGAATCGGGCGGAATTCTAGTTTTTTCGCCGAAAAATGCAAAAAATGAGGAACGATCATTGCGGGGCGGTGACTATGGTTCCTTAGGTCATATTGGATGGTACGGAAAAATTTTAGGAGATCGGGGTTCAAGGGTCCCGGGACCACTTGGAAGGCGTGGGTTATAGCACACGAAAATAAGCGAATCGGGCAGAATTCTAGTTTTTTCACCGTAAAATGCATGAAATGAGGACCGATCATGGCGGGGCGGTGACTATGGTTCCTTAGGTCGTATTTGATGGCCCGAAAAATTTTAGGCGATCGGGGTCCGGGAGTCCCGGGTCCACTTGGAAGGCATGGGCTATAACACACGAAAATATGGAAATCGGGCGGAATTCTAGTTTTTTGGCCATAAAATGCAAAACATGAGTAAAGGTCATGGAGGGCTGTGACTTTGGTTCCTTAGCTCGTATTTGATGGCTCGGAAAAATTTTAGGCGATCCGGCTCCGGGGGGCCCTACACATTGGGAAGGTGTGGGCTATTATATAGCACATGAAAATATGGGAATCGTGCGGAATTCTAGTTTTTTGGCCGAAAAATGTAAAAAATGAGGAACAATCTTGGCGGGGAGGTGACTATGGTTTCTTAGGTCTTATTTGATGGCCCGAAAAAAATTTAGGTGATCCGAGTTCGGGAGGCCCGGCCCACTCGGAAGGCGTGGGCTGTAGCACACGAAAATATGGGAATCGGGCGGAATTCTAGTTTTTTGGGCGAAAAACGCAAAATATGAGGAACGATCAGGGCGGGGCGATGACTATGGTTTATTAGGTCATATTTGACGGCCTTGATAATTTTTAGGCGATCGTGGTCTGGGGGTCCTGGGACCACTTTGAAGGCCAAAGCTATAGCACACGAAAATATGGAAATCGGGCGGAATTCTTATTTTTTGGCCGAAAAATGCAAAAATTGAGGAACGATCATGGCGGGGCGGTGACTATGGTTCCTTAGGTCATATTTAATGGCCCAAAAAATTTTTAGACGTTCCGAGTCAGGGGGACCGGCCCACTCGGAAGGTGTGAGCTATAGCACACAAAAATATGGGAATCGGGCGGAATTCTAGTTTTTTCGCTGAAAAACGCAAACAACTAGGAAAATTCACGGCGGAACGGTGACTATGGTTCCTTAGGTCGTATTTGATGGTACGGAAAAATTTTAGGCGATCGGGGTCCGGGGGTCCCTACCCATTGGGAAGGCGTGGGCAATTATAGCACAGGAAAATATGGGAATCGGACGGAATTCTAGTTTTTTAGCCGAAAAATACAAAAAATGAGGAACGATCATGGCGGGGAGGTGACTATGGTCCTTAGGTCTTATTTGATGGCCCGAATAAAATTTAGATGATCCGAGTCCGGGGGCCTGGCCCACTCGGAAGGCGTGAGCTATAGCACACGAAAATATGGGAATCGGGCGGAATTCTAGTTTTTTTGCCGGAAATCGTAATAAATGAGGAACGATCATGGCGGGGCAGTTACTATGGTTCCTTAGTTCGTATTTGATGGCCCGGAAAAATTTTAGGCGATCGGTGTCCGGGGATCCTGGGACCACTTGGAAAGCATTGTCTATAGCACATAAAAATATGGGAACCGGGCGGATTTCTAGTTTTTTGGCCGAAAAATGCGAAAAATTAGGAAAGATCATGGCGAGGTGGTGACTATGGTTCCTAAGGTCCTATTTTATGGCCCGAAAAAACTTTAGGCGATCCGAGTACGGGGGGCTCGGCCCACTCGAAGGCGTGGGCAATAGCACACAATAATATGGTAACCGGGCGGAATTTTAGTGTTTTGGCCGAAAAACGCAAAAAATGAAGAACGATCATGGCAGGGCGGTGACTATGGTTTCTTAGGTCGTATTTGATGGTTGGAAAATTTTAGGCGATCGGGGGTCCGGGGTTCCCGGGACCACTCGGAAGGCGTGGGAAAATTTAATTAAAAGATTAAGTTCTATTGAAAAGGATTATAATGATTTAAGAACAAAAGAAGATTTCCCTGGTAAAAAGGAAAAACTCGAGTTTCTAATACAATGCTCCAGAAAAACCTCTGAAGAAATTAGTAAAATAGAAAGAGTCTCTACAATCAATTCCATTGATTCTGAAATCAACAGAATTACTAACGATTCAAGACATTCTAATAAAAAGAATTACTATGGAAGGGCAAAACTATTGCTGCTCCTTCTAAAAGAGCAAAACAACATAAGAAATCTTCTGAAAGGATAAAAAGACGCCATAAGCGTAAAGAAAAAAAGGAAGGAACTCCTAAGAAAAGAAAATTTAGGATTTATTATTTATGCTAGTACTAGCTTGATTTAAGGTAGTATCTGGTTTAGAGATTACTAATTTTGTTTTAAGCCTCTCTTCGATTTGTTCTAGAAGTTTATCCGAAAAATCAAATTTTTCTTCTAATTCTGGAAACTTCTCTTTAGAATATTCAGGAAGCTTAATAAGAGGATGCGTTTCAATTTTAGAAGTTGTTATAGACCTTGTAGGGATTCCTAATTTATTAGTATCTTTTAACTGATTATAGACTACATGTAATAAATTATTTGTGTAATTATTTTGCACAATAATTTTATTAATGTCTTTGTTGGTTGGTCCAATGTCAGTATGAACACTTTCTCTTTTAAAAGGGGAAGCTGTGATTACTTCGCTTTGGACTGGTAACAAAATTTCTTCTAAGGGTGGATTAACGTCTTCAATTATACCTTTATTTTTGGTATACCATTTATTAACAATCATTTTTAAAGACTCCTTTTGATTTGGAATTTGTCCAGTTATTTCAAACCATTTAAAGAATTCAATATCACATTTGATTCTTTTTAAGTCTTTAATCCATTTATCTTTAAAAGATAACCTTTGTTCTAAAGAATAAGTATCTACATACCATTTTCGATTGATGGTATTGTTGGGATGTAACCACTGAGCATCTAGACTTTTCCAATTTATTTCAAAGTCATCGGCTCGGATTACAGTTAATTGATCAACCGTTTCAGCAGTTGGACTTTTTGGAGTAGAAATAAAGGGTCTGTTTTGATAAATAACTTTGGGAACAGTATTATTAAAATCTACTCCCTTAAGTTTTGTATCGATTTCTTCGATAAGTTCTTCATCACTCTTGCTATCCTTAGAAGCAGGTTTAGTAAAGGTCATTCTTCTACTGGAAGAAGCTTCACTAGTCGAATTTGGACTTAAGAACTTTAAGTCTATTGCTCCAGAAGGATGTTGAATGACTTGTTCAATGTATGAACTCTCAGGTTCATAAATTGGTTGGGTAATGGAGTTAAAACTCCATTCGTCTTTCGAAAGAATTTCATCCCATTGAATCATTCTAGGGACGAACGTATTACTATGTTCTTGGTTTGCTTCCATGAGCATAGTAACTCCTTTATTACTTTCGATCTTAGCTTTTGGGGCTAAAGTTGTTTTCATAAGTCTGTAATAAACTCTATATATTACAGCTATTTCTCTTGTATTAACTTTGCTGTTCATATTTTTTGTTTTTATATTAAGAGTTAATGTATCCAGGACATTCTGATCATTTATGTCAACAGAAAAGTTTGGATAACAATTAAAGTATACAGGGCCTTGGGCTAAGTTACTTTGTAAGACTCCTAACAAAGAATCATCAAAGTTAAGAAGTCTGTCATCTCTTAGTAAGAGACAGAGAGGGGTGTCTAAACCTAATCTATATAAAGGTTTGACTGCCACTCGTACTAATCCGATGTGAAGGAAATTGAATTTCTTTCTGTAATGTTGAATGTCTTGTGCAACTAATAACTTGATTGTTTCTATCGAGTTATTGATGGCAATAGTAGATTCACAAGTTTTGATGTTATAATTATTTATAAAATCAAACTTACCAGTATGATAGATAGTACTGTAGGATTCTCTAGGAATACTCCAATTTTGTAAATCATTTTCTATTTTGGCAATATTAGTTACCGCCAGAGATTGGTTTATATCATTCAAGATTTTGTTTTTATCAGGATTATTCATAATAATATAGTTCTACTAATACAAGTATTTATTGCTTTTAGATTTAGAAGAATATAAAATCTTCTATTTTTATAAACATACAATTTTTGTACTAAAGTTTTTAAAACTTCAGAAATTTCTTCTAAACTTTGTTTTCTTGGTTCAATAAAAACAAGTTCTTTATAAATTTCAATATTGTATTCAGCACGAAATTTTTTTTATTAATTTTTATTAATCTTTTTAGGCCTATCCATCTACCTTCATTTAAAATTCTTATTTTATGAAAAATAGGATGACGTTTCATTTGAAATAGGTTTTTCAAAATAATCAGTATTATAGGGGTATACTATCTTTAAGGAGTAAGTCTACTATCTCTGTTATCCTATCATGTAATAGTCTTCTAGATAATTCTATAATGTTCTTAACTGTATAGTGTTTACTACTTATCTTCTTCTTTACTGCAGATCTATCTTGGTAGTGTTCTAAGTTCTAAGTTATCTTGGGGGTTGGGGATTAAACGTGTTAACTGTGTCCTGTTGTGTCCTGTCTCTCACGGCACACCGTACCCTATGGACGACGGCAACTGACGGCAGTTTAATAAGGTTTAATCAACATCCTACAAGGATCCCTCACACTATGAACATAGAACAGTAGCCTAGTAAGATCAGAAGCTTTAAAGAAGATGAACAGTAAACCTATGCAGAAATGAACAGTATAGAAATGTCTAAGAGTTATAACATGAACATGATAACAAGATTTCGACGAACCCTAAAGACAGTATAATAGGTTTAGCCTAACATGTTTAACATGGCTCTGGTACCATTAAGAGGATCTTAAGTTTTATCTTTAAAGTAGATAAAATAAATGCGGAATTAAATAATAAAGACAGAAACACTTACTTGTTAAAAGCTTTATTCAAACATAATAGAACATTTTACAGTGAGGGAAAGAAAAGATAGAGAAAAACTTGGGAGATTTTCGGATGCCCTCTATTACAAAGGTTGGAGTCTTTATATAGACTTCAGATTTTTGTTAAGTTAATCTTAACCGTTTGAATGGACGATCCTAGTTTGCTGTCTGTTGCTTTACTGAAGGGTCGTCTCCTGCTTTTCTGAAGAGGCAAGTACTGTGTTTGTCTTCTTGTGGTTGTCATTATCAGATGACTTCTTCTTTTTGAAGAGTCTTTTGTCTTTGTCTGGAGAATCATTATCTTCAGTTATTATTCTTCTTCTGCGTAGGCCCGGTAGGCTTGGGCTATTCCGTGTGGGTCCTCCATGTCCCCATTGTCTTGGTTTTCCATTGAGGAAGATGCTGATACTGTGTCTAGCATAGCCTGTATTTCTACTGGGCTTGCTATTTCAATGTTTGCTAAGACTTCTAGGAGTCTCTTTTTTAATTCTGCTTGTGAACTGGTAGATCCACTCTTGCTGGTTGGTTTGGGTTTCTTGATTTCTCTTGATTCAGGAACCCATCCTTTGATTTTTGGTATTTTAACTAAATATTGAATTCGTTCGATTTGTTCTATTTCGAACATCCAACTAATAACAAAAGAAATCCTCTTTGCAAAGTAATATTTGCAAATCTTGATGTGGTCTGGTAGGGTAGAGATTTCCTGTTCTTTCTGGAATCTCTCATAATGAATATGGAAGCTTCGGGGTATTGATTGCTCTGTTCCTCCAAATGCTTTCCACCAGTCATAGAACCATCTTGGTATGACTGACTTAGGTGCTTGTTCGCTGTATTTTACGAACCATGTATGAGAACCCGGGCGTAGGTACATAAAGTTATACCATGCGTCCATATAATCTTTAAAATTATATGTTTGAGGTCTGAATTGTACAGAGAGCACAATCGGGGTGTGCAAATTATCCATTCCCCATTCAAAGGGACTCATAATTTTATGAATGGTAAATCTAGAATACTTGATGCTATCAGGGTCTTTGTCATCCCTGAGGGTATGTTCAAAACTGACAGATCCTGTATCTGTAAGGATAAATTCATAATACCTTCTTGATTTGAGAGGGTCACTGGTTTCAACATAGTT
The DNA here is from genome assembly GCF_000390325.3 of Nicotiana tomentosiformis. Taxonomy (NCBI): domain Eukaryota; kingdom Viridiplantae; phylum Streptophyta; class Magnoliopsida; order Solanales; family Solanaceae; genus Nicotiana; species Nicotiana tomentosiformis. The sequence continues at coordinate 6,857 of NW_027174955.1, forward strand.
TCTGTTTGTATAACAGGGTCTGATCAAATCTGGTTTGTCAAAGTTTTCGTATCCTTTGTCCAATGCTATCACTTTGATTGGTGCTTTGGAGATTATTTCAAATGTTTCTTTTTCTTGAGAAACTGGTTTTTTACCTTCCTTTTTGGATGGTGTCTCTGGCTTGACTGCTTGTGCAAATGACTCTGGGGTCTTCATTTCATAATCTGAGCTGGTGAGTGTCTTACCAGTCTGGCTTGTCGAAGCTTTCGAAGAAACTTGTTGGAATGGTCCTTCTATTTTTGGAATAGTACCAAGGACTTTCATTGTAGCTGGTTTGTTTATAGTGGGAACTCTCGGAGGGGTTACCATTATATTTAGAGGTGGTCTCACGGGTAAGGGGGGATAAAAATCTGCTAGTGCAGAATATCTATTTTCTCTCTTTGGTGAGGCCCTGAAAGGACCCTTCTGGTTTGGTCTCATTTTTTCCCTATAGGAATTCTCTGGTTAGAAAGTCGGGTAAAGAATTTTCCTCACCTTTAATAAACTCAATTTGAAAATCAAAACTAGATAATAGTGCTTGCCATCTGGCAAAAATCTGTTTTGAAATGAGGTTTTTAACATCTTTTTGCAAAATTTCTTTAGCTGACTTACAATCAACTCTTAATAAAAATTCTTTATTAATTAAGTCATCTTGAAACTTTGTAATACATAGTACTATAGACAAAATCTCTTTTTTGACTGTGCTATAGTTTTTCTGAGCCGAATTCCAAATTCCAAAAGTGAAACAGACCAATTGTTCTGAAGAGTTTAATGAGACTCTTTGTTTAAGATTACCACCGTACCCTTCATCAGAAGCGTCAGTTTCGACTATCATGAATGCCTCAGGATTAGGAATGCCTAGACAAGGAAGTTTTTGAACAATAGATTTGACTCTTTTGACAGTGTCAGTTTGTTCTTGATTCCATGGAACTGGATTCTTTCTAAGACGTTTGTATAGTGGTTCACAGATATGGAATCGCGCGGAATTCTAGGTTTTTTGCCAAAAAACACAAAAACCTAGGAACGATCATGGCGGGGCGGTGACTATGGTTCCTTAGGTCGTATTTGATGGTCCGGAAAAACTTTAGGCAAGAGGGGTCCGGCGGTTCCGGGACCACTCGGAAGGCGTAGGCTATAGCACACGAAAATATGAGAATCGCACGGAATTCTAGTTGTTTGGCCGAAAAATGCAAAAAATGAGGAAGGATCATGGAGGGGCGGTTACTATGGTTCCTTAGGTCGTATTTGATAGCCTGGAAAAAAATTTAGGCGATCGGGGTCCGGGGGTCCCGGGACCACTTGGAAGGCGTGGGCTATAGCACACAAAAATATTGGAATCGAGCGAAATTCTAGTTTTTTGGCCGAAAAATGCAAAACATGAGGAACAATCACGGCGAAGCGGTGACTATGGTTCCTTTGGTCCTATTTGATGGTCCGAAAAAATTTAGGCGATCCGAGTCCGGGGGCCCGGCCCACTCGGAAGGCGAGGGCAATAGAACACAAACATATGGTAATTCGACGGAATTCTAGTTTTTTCGTCGAAAAATGCAAAAAAATGAGGAACGATCATGGCGGGGCAGTGACTATGGTTCCTTAGGTTGTATTTGATGGCCCAAAATTTTTTTAGGTGATCCGAGTCCGCGGGGCCGGCCCACTCGGAAGGCGTGGGATATAACACACGAAAATATGGGAATCGGGCGGAATTCTAGGTTTTTGGCCGAAAAACGCAAAAAACTAAGAACGATCATGGTGGGGCCGTGACTATGGTTCCTTAGGTCGTATTTTATGGCCCGGAAAAATTTTAGGCTATCGGGGTCTGGGACCACTCGGAAGGCATGGGCTATAGCACACGAAAATATGGGAATCGCGCGGAATTCTAGTTTTTTGGCCGAAAAATGCAAAAAATGAGGAACGATCATGGCAGGGCAGTGACTATGGTTCCTTAAATCGTATTTGATGGCCCGGAAAATTAATAGGCGATCGGGGTCCAGGGTTCCCGGGACCACTTGGAAGGCGTGGGCTATAACACACGAAAATATGGGAATCGGGCGGAATTCTAGTTTTTTCGCCGAAAAATGCAAAAAATGAGGAACGATCATTGTGGGGCGGTGACTATGGTTCCTTAGGTCGTATTTGATGGTACGGAAAAATTTTAGGAGATCGGGGTTCAAGGGTCCCGGGACCACTTGGAAGGCGTGGGTAATAGCACACGAAAATAAGGGAATTGGGCAGAATTCTAGTTTTTTCGCCGTAAAATGCATGAAATGAGGACTGATCATGGCAGGGCGGTGACTATGGTTCCTTAGGTCGTATTTGATGGCCCGAAAATTTTAAGGCGATCGGGGTCCGGGAGTCCCGGGTCCACTTGGAAGGCATGGGCTATAACACACGAAAATATGGGAATCGGGCGGAATTCTAGATTTTTGGCCATAAAATGCAAAAAATGAGGAAAGGTCATGGAGGGGCTGTGACTTTGGTTCCTTAGCTCATATTTGATGGCCCGGAAAATTTTTAGGCGATCCGGCTCCGGGGGGCCCTACACATTGGGAAGGCGTCGGCTATGATAGCACATGAAAATATGGGAATCGGGCGGAATTCTAGTTTTTTCGCCAAAAAACACAAAACCCTAGGAACGATCATGGCGGGGCGGTGACTATGGTTCCTTAGGTCGTATTTGATGGTCCGGAAAAACGTTAGGCAATAGGGGTCCGGCGGTTCCGGGACCACTCGGAAGGCGTGGGCTATAGCACACGAAAATATGAGAATCTCACGCAATTCTAGTTGTTTGGCCGAAAATGCAACAAATTGAGGAAGGATCATGGAGGGGCGGTTACTATGGTTCCTTAGGTCGTTTTTGATAGCTTGGAAAAAAATTTAGGCGATCGGGGTCCGGGGGTCCTGGGACCACTTGGAAGGCGTGGGCTATATAGCACACAAAAATATTGGAATCGAGCGGAATTCTAGTTTTTTGACCGAAAAATGCAAAACATGAGGAACAATCATGGCGAGGCGGTGACTATGGTCCCTTTGGTCCTATTTGATGGTCCGAAAAAATTTAGGCGATCTGATTCCGGGGGGCCCGGCCCACTCGGAAGGCGAGGGCAATAGAACACAAATATATGATAATCCGACGGAATTTTAATTTTTTCGTCGAAAAATGCAAATAATGAGGAACGATCATGGAGGGGAGTGACTATGGTTCCTTAGGTTGTATTTGATGGCCCGAAAATTTTTTAGGTGATCCGAGTCCGCGGGACCGGCCCACTCGGAAGGCGTGGGATATAACGCACGAAAATATGGGAATCGGGCAGAATTCTAGGTTTTTGGCCAAAAACACGCAAAAAACTATGAACGATCATAGTGGGGCCGTACTATGGTTCCTTAGGTCGTATTTTATGGCCCGGAAAAATTTTAGGCTATCGGGGTCCGGGGGTCTGGGACCACTCGGAAGGCATGGGCTATAGCACACGAAAATATGGGAATCGCGCGGAATTCTAGTTTTTTGGCCAAAAAACGCAAAAAAATGAGATACGATCATGGCAGGGCGGTGACTATGGTTCCTTAAATCGTATTTGATGGCCCGGAAAAATAATAGACAATCGGGTTCCAGGGTTCCCGGGACCACTTGGAAGGCGTGGGCAATAACACACAAAAATATGGGAATCGGGCAGAATTCTAGTTTTTTCGCCGAAAAATGCAAAAACTGAGGAACGATCATTGCTGGGCGGTGACTATGGTTCCTTAGGTCGTATTTGATGGTACGGAAAAATTTTAGGAGATCGGGGTTCAAGGGTCCCGGGACCACTTGGAAGGCGTGGGTTATAGCACACGAAAATAAGGGAATCGGGCAGAATTCTAGTTTTTTCGCCGTAAAATGCATGAAATGAGGACCGATCATGGCAGGGCGGTGACTATGGTTCCTTAGGTCGTATTTGATGGCCCGAAAATTTATAGGCAATCGGGGTCCGGGAGTCCCGGGTCCACTTGGAAGGCATGGGCTATAACACACGAAAATATGGGAATCGGGCGGAATTCTAGTTTTTTGGTCATAAAATGCAAAAAATGAGGAAAGGTCATGGAGGGGCTGTGACTTTGGTTCCTTAGCTCGTATTTGATGGCTCGGAAAAATTTTAGGCGATCCGGCACCGGGGGGCCCTACACATTGGGAGGGCGTGGGCTATTATAGCACATGAAAATATGAGAATCGTGCAGAATTCTAGTTTTTTGGCCGAAAAATGTAAAAAATGAGGAACAATCTTGGCGGGGAGGTAACTATGGTTTCTTAAGTCTTATTTGATGGCCCGAAAAAAATTTAGGTGATCCGAGTTCGGGAGGCCCGGCCCACTCGGAAGGCGTGGGCTGTAGGACACGAAAATATGGGAATCGGGAGGAATTCTAGTTTTTTGGCCGAAAAACGCAAAATATGAGGAATGATCAGGGCGGGGCGATGACTATGGTTTCTTAGGTCATATTTGATGGCCTTGAAAATTTTTAGGCGATCGTGGTCTGGGGGTCCTGGGACCACTTCATGGTGGGGAGGTGACTATGGTTCCTTAGATCCTATTTGATGGCCCAGAAAAATATTAGGCGACTGGGGTCCGAGGTTCCCGGGACCACTTGGAAGGTGTGGGCTGTAGCACACAAAAATTTGGGAATCGAGCGGAATTCTAGGTTTTTGGCCGAAAAATGCAAACAATGAGGAACGATCATGGCAGGGCGGTGAATATGGTTCCATAGGTCGTATTTGATGGCCTGGAAAATTATTAGGCGATCCGAGTCCTAGAGGCCCGACCCACTCGGAAGGCGTGGGCAATAGTAGACGAAAATATGGGAATCACGCGGAATTCTATTTTTTCGCAGAAAAACGCAAAAAATGAGGAACGATCATGGAGGGGTGGTTACTATGGTTCCTTGGGTCGTAGTTTATGGCCCGAAAATTTTTTAGGCGATCGGGGTCCGGGGTCGCGGGACAACTTGGAAGGCGTGTGCTATAACACACGAAAATATGGGAATCGGGCAGAATTCTAGTTTTTTGGCCGAAAATTGCAAAAACTGAGGAACGATCATGGCGGAATGGTGACTATGGTTCCTTAGGTCGTATTTGATGGCCCGGAAAAAGTTTAGGAAGATCCGAGTCCGGGAGACCCGGCCCACTCGGAAGGCGTGGGCTATAGCACACGAAAATATGGGAATCGGGCGGAATTCTAGTTTTTTGGCCGAAAAACACAACATATGAGGAACGATCATGGCGGGGCGGTGACTATGGTTTCTTAGGTCGTATTTGATGGTCCGGAAAAATTTTAGGCGATCGGGGTCCGGGATTCCCTACCCATTGGGAAGGCGTGGGCAATTATAGCACACGAAAATATGGGAATCGTACGGAATTCTAGTTTTTAGCCGAAAAATGCAAACAATGAGGAACGATCATGGCGGGGAGGTGAATATGGTTCCTTAGGTCTTATTTGATGGCCCGAATAAAATTTCGATGATCCGAGTCCGGGGGGCCGACCCACTCGGAAGGTGTGGGCTATAGCACACCAAAATATGGGAATCGGGCGGAATTCTAGTTTTTTTGCCGCAAATCGCAATAAGTGAGGAACGATCATGGCGGGGCAGTTCCTATGGTTCCTCAGGTCGTATTTGATGGCCCGGAAAATTTTTAGGCGATCGGGGTCCGGGGATCCCAGGACCACTTGGAAAGCGTGGGCTATAGCAGACAAAAATATGGGAACCGGGCGGAATTCTAGTTTTTTGGCCGAAAAATGCGAAAACTGATGAACGATCATGGCGAGGTGGTGACTATGGTTCCTTAGGTCCTATTTTATGGCCCGAAAAAACTTTAGGCGATTCGAGTACGGGGGGCTCGGCCCACTCGAAAGGCGTGGGCAATAACACACAATAATATGGTAATCGGGCGGAATTCTAGTGTTTTGGCCAAAAAATGCAAAAAATGAGGAACGATCATGGTGGGGCAGTGACTATGGTTCCTTAGGTTGTATTTGATTGCCCGAAAACTTTTTAGGTGATCCGAGTCCGGGGGGCCGGCCCACTCGGAAGGCGTGGGATATAACACTCGAAAATATGGGAATCGGGCGAAATTCTGGGTTTTTGGCCGAAAAACGCAAAAAATGAAGAACGATCATGGAGGGGCGGTGACTATGATTCCTTAGGTCGTATTTGATGGTCCGTAGAAATATTAGGTGATCAGGGTCCGGGGTTCCCGGGACCACTTGGAAGGCGTGGGCTATAACACACGAAACTATGGGAATCGGGCGGAATTCTAGTTTTTTGGCCGAAAAATGCAAAAAATGAGGAACGATCATTGTGGGGCGGTGACTATGGTTCCTTAGGTCGTATTTGACGGCCCGAAAAAATTTTAGGCGATCCGAGTCCGGTAGGCCCGGCCCACTCGGAAGACGTGGGCAATAACACATGAAAATATGGGAATCACGCGGAATTCTAGTTTTTTTGCCGAAAAATGCAAAAATGGGGAACGTTCATGGTGGGGCGGTTATTATGGTTCCTTGGGTCGTATTTGATGGCCCAGAAAAATTTTAGATGATCGGGGTCCGGGGGTACCGGGACCACTTGGAAGGCGTGAGCTATAGCACACGAAAATATGAGAATCGGGCGGAATTCTAGTTTTTTGGCCGAAAAATGCATAATATTAGCAACGATCATGGCGGGGCGATGACTATGGTTCCTTAGGTCGTATTTGATGGCCCGGAAAAATTTTAGGCGATCCGAGTCTGGTAGGCCCGGCCCACTCGGAAGGCTTGGGCAATAACACACGAAAATATGGGAATCAGGCGGAATTCTTGTTTTTTGGACGTAAAATGCAAAAAATGAGGACTGATCATGGTGGGGCGGTGACTATGGTTCCTTAGGTCGTATTTGATGGCCCAGAAAAATATTAGGCGACCGGGGTCCGAGGTTCCCAGGACCACTTGGAAGGCGTGGGCTGTAGCACACAAAAATATGGGAATCGAGCAGAATTCTAGGTTTTTGGCCGAAAAATGCAAAAAATGAGGAACGATCATGGCGGGGCGGTGAATATGGTTCCTTAGGTCGTATTTGACGACCCGGAAAAATTTTAGGCGATCCGAGTCCTGGAGACTCGGCCCACACGGAAGGCGTGGGCTATAGCACACGAAAATATGGGAATCGGGCGGAATTCTAGTTTTTGGCCGAAAAACACAAAATATGAGTAACGATCATGGCGGGGCGGTGACTATGGTTTCTTAGGTCGTATTTGATGGTCCGGAAATATTTTAGGCGATCGGGGTCCGGGATTCCCTACCCATTGGGAAGGCGTGGGCAATTATAGCACACGAAAATATGGGAATCGTACGGAATTCTAGTTTTTAGCCGAAAAATGCAAACAATGAGGAACGATCATGGCGGGGAGGTGAATATGGTTCCTTAGGTCTTATTTTATGGCCCGAATAAAATTTAGATGATCTGAGTCCGGGGGGGCCCACTCGGAAGGTGTGGGCTGCACACGAAAATATGGGAATCGGGCAGAATTCTAGTTTTTTGGCCGAAAATTGCAAAAACTGAGGAACGATCATGGCGGAACGGTGACTATGGTTCCTTAGGTCGTATTTGATGGCCCGGAAAAAGTTTAGGAGATCCGAGTCCGGGAGACTCGGCCCACACGGAAGGCGTGGGCTATAGCACACGAAAATATGGGAATCGGGCGGAATTCTAGTTTTTTGGCCGAAAAACACAAAATATGAGTAACGATCATGGCGGGGCGGTGACTATGGTTTCTTAGGTCGTATTTGATGGTCCGGAAAAATTTTAGGCGATCGGGGTCCGGGATTCCCTACCCATTGGGAAGGCGTGGGCAATTATAGCACACGAAAATATGGGAATCGTACGGAATTCTAGTTTTTTAGCCGAAAAATGCAAACAATGAGGAACGATCATGGCGGGGAGGTTAATATGGTTCCTTAGGTCTTATTTTATGGCCAGAATAAAATTTAGATGATCTGAGTCCGGGGGGGCCCACTCGGAAGGTGTGGGCTATAGCACACGAAAATATGGGAATCGGGCGGAATTCTAGTTTTTTTGCCGGAAATCGTAATAAGTGAGGAACGATCATGGCGGGGCAGTTCCTATGGTTCCTTAGGTCGTATTTGATGGCCCGAAAAATTTTAGGCGATCGGGGTCCGGGGATCCCGGGACCACTTGGAAATCGTGGGCTATAGCACACAAAAATATGGGAACCGGGCGGAATTCTAGTTTTTTGGCCGAAAAATGCGAAAAATGATGAACGATCATGGCGAGGTGGTGACTATGTTTCCTTAGGTCCTATTTTATGGCCCGAAAAAACTTTAGGCGATCCGAGTACGGGGGGCTCGGCCCACTCGGAAGGCATGGGCAATAACACACAATAATATGGTATTCGGGCGGAATTCTAGTGTTTTGGCCGAAAAATGCAAAAAATGAGGAACGATCATGGTGGGGCAGTGACTATGGTTCCTTAGGTTGTATTTGATTGCCTGAAAACTTTTTAGGTGATCCGAGTCCGGGGGGCCGGCCCACTCGGAAGGCGTGGGATATAACACTCAAAAATATGGGAATCGGGCGAAATTCTAGGTTTTTGGCCGAAAAACGCAAAAAATGAAGAACGATCATGGAGGGGCGGTGACTATGATTCCTTAGGTCGTATTTGATGGTCCGTAGAAATATTAGGTGATCAGGGTCCGGGGTTCCCGGGACCACTTGGAAGGCGTGGGCTATAACACACGAAACTATGGGAATCGGGCGGAATTCTAGTTTTTTGGCCGAAAAATGCAAAAAATGAGGAACGATCATTGTGGGGCGGTGACTATGGTTCCTTAGGTCGTATTTGACAGCCCGAAAAAATGTTAGGCGATCCGAGTCCGGTAGGCCCGGCCCACTCGGAAGACATGGGCAATAACACATGAAAATATGGGAATCACGCGGAATTCTAGTTTTTTGGCCGAAAAATGCAAAAATGGGGAACGATCATGGCGGGGCGATTATTATGGTTCCTTGGGTCGTATATGATGGCCTGTAAACATTTTAGGCGATCGGGGTCCGGGGGTACCGGGACCACTTGGAAGGCGTGAGCTATAGCACACGAAAATATGGGAATCGGGCGGAATTCTAGTTTTTTGGACGAAAAATGCAAAATATTAGCAACGATCATGGCGGGGCGGTGACTATGGTTCCTTAGGTCGTATTTGATGGCCCGGAAAAATTTTAGGCGATCCGAGTCTGGTAGGCCCGGCCCACTCGGAAGGCTTGGGCAATAACACACAAAAATATGGGAATCGGGCGGAATTCTAGTTTTTTGGACGCAAAATGCAAAAAATGAGGACCGATCATGGTGGGGAGGTGACTATGGTTCCTTAGATCGTATTTGATGGCCCAGAAAAATATTAGGCGACTGGGGTCCGAGGTTCCCGGGACCACTTGGAAGGTGTGGGCTGTAGCACACAAAAATATAGGAATCGAGCGGAATTCTAGGTTTTTGGCCGAAAAATGCAAACAATGAGGAACGATCATGGCAGGGCGGTGAATATGGTTCCATAGGTCGTATTTGATGGCCTGGAAAATTATTAGGCGATCCGAGTCCTAGAGGCCCGACCCACTCGGAAGGCGTGGGCAATAGTAGACGAAAATATGGGAATCACGCGGAATTCTATTTTTTCGCAGAAAAACGCAAAAAATGAGGAACGATCATGGCGGGGTGGTTACTATGGTTCCTTGGGTCGTAGTTTATGGCCCGAAAAATTTTTAGGCGATCGGGGTCCGGGGTCGCGGGACAACTTGGAAGGCGTGTGCTATAACACACGAAAATATGGGAATCGGGCAGAATTCTAGTTTTTTGGCCGAAAATTGCAAAAACTGAGGAACGATCATGGCGGAATGGTGACTATGGTTCCTTAGGTCGTATTTGATGGCCCGGAAAAAGTTTAGGAGATCCGAGTCCGGGAGACCCGACCCACTCGGAAGGCGTGGGCTATAGCACACGAAAATATGGGAATCGGGCGGAATTCTAGTTTTTTGGCCGAAAAACACAACATATGAGGAACGATCATGGCGGGGCGGTGACTATGGTTTCTTAGGTCGTATTTGATGGTCCGGAAAAATTTTAGGCGATCGGGGTCCGGGATTCCCTACCCATTGGGAAGGCGTGGGCAATTATAGCACACGAAAATATGGGAATCGTACAGAATTCTAGTTTTTAGCCGAAAAATGCAAACAATGAGGAACGATCATGGTGGGGAGGTGAATATGGTTCCTTAGGTCTTATTTGATGGCCCGAATAAAATTTCGATGATCCGAGTCCGGGGGGCCGACCCACTCGGAAGGTGTGGGCTATAGCACACCAAAATATGGGAATCGGGCGGAATTCTAGTTTTTTTGCCGCAAATCGCAATAAGTGAGGAACGATCATGGCGGGGCAGTTCCTATGGTTCCTTAGGTCATATTTGATGGCCCGGAAAATTTTTAGGCGATCGGGGTCCGGGGATCCCAGGACCACTTGGAAAGCGTGGGCTATAGCAGACAAAAATATGGGAACCGGGCGGAATTCTAGTTTTTTGGCCGAAAAATGCGAAAACTGATGAACGATCATGGCGAGGTGGTGACTATGGTTCCTTAGGTCCTATTTTATGGCCCGAAAAAACTTTAGGCGATTCGAGTACGGGGGGCTCGGCCCACTCGGAAGGCGTGGGCAATAACACACAATAATATGGTAATCGGGCGGAATTCTAGTGTTTTGGCCGAAAAATGCAAAAAATGAGGAACGATCATGGCGGGGCAGTGACTATGGTTCCTTAGGTTGTATTTGATTGCCCGAAAACTTTTTAGGTGATCCGAGTCCGGGGGCCCGGCCCACTCGGAAGGCGTGGGATATAACACTCGAAAATATGGGAATCGGGCGAAATTCTGGTTTTTGGCCGAAAAACGCAAAAAATGAAGAACGATCATGGAGGGGCGGTGACTATGATTCCTTAGGTCGTATTTGATGGTCCGTAGAAATATTAGGTGATTAGGGTCCGGGGTTCCCGGGACCACTTGGAAGGCGTGGGCTATAACACACGAAACTATGGGAATCGGGCGGAATTCTAGTTTTTTGGCCGAAAAATGCAAAAAATGAGGAACGATCATTGTGGGGCGGTGACTATGGTTCCTTAGGTCGTATTTGATGGCCCGAAAAAATTTTAGGCGATCCGAGTCCGGTAGGCCCGGCCCACTCGGAAGACGTGGGCAATAACACATGAAAATATGGGAATCACGCGGAATTCTAGTTTTTTTGCCGAAAAATGCAAAAATGGGGAACGTTCATGGTGGGGCGGTTATTATGGTTCCTTGGGTCGTATTTGATGGCCCAGAAAAATTTTAGATGATCGAGGTCCGGGGGTACCGGGACCACTTGGAAGGCGTGAGCTATAGCACACGAAAATATGAGAATCGGGCGGAATTCTAGTTTTTTGGCCGAAAAATGCAAAATATTAGCAACGATCATGGCGGGGCGGTGACTATGGTTCCTTAGGTCGTATTTGATGGCCCGGAAAAATTTTAGGCGATCCGAGTCTGGTAGGCCCGGCCCACTCGGAAGGCTTGGGCAATAACACACGAAAATATGGGAATTGGGCGGAATTCTTGTTTTTTGGACGTAAAATGCAAAAAATGAGGACTGATCATGGTGGGGCGGTGACTATGGTTCCTTAGGTCGTATTTGATGCCCCAGAAAAATATTAGGCGACCGGGGTCCGAGGTTCCCAGGACCACTTGGAAGGTGAGGGCTGTAGCACACAAAAATATGAGAATCGAGCAGAATTCTAGGTTTTTGACCGAAAAATGCAAAAAATGAGGAACGATCATGGCGGGGCGGTGAATATAGTTCCTTAGGTCATATTTGATGGCCCGGAAAAATTTTAGGCGATCTGAGTCCTGGAGGCCCGACCCACTTGGAAGGTGTGGGCTATAGCACACGAAAATATGGGAATCGGGCGGAATTCTAGTTTTTTGGCCGAAAAACACAAAATATGAGGAACGATCATGGCGGGGCGGTGACTATGGTTTCTTAGGTCGTATTTGATGGTCCGAAAAAATTTTAGGCGATCGGGGTCCGGGATTCCCTACCCATTGGGAAGGCGTGGGCAATTATAGCACACGAAAATATGGTAATCGTACGGAATTCTAGTTTTTTAGCCGAAAAATGCAAACAATGAGGGACGATCATGGCGGGGAGGTGAATATGGTTCCTTAGGTCTTATTTTATGGCCCGAATAAAATTTAGATGATCTGAGTCCGGGGGGGCGGCCCACTCGGAAGGTGTGGGCTGCACACGAAAATATGGGAATCGGGTGGAATTCTAGTTTTTTTGCCGGAAATCGCAATAAGTGAGGAACGATCATGGCGGGGCAGTTCCTATGGTTCCTTAGGTCGTATTTGATGGCCCGAAAAATTTTAGGCGATCGGGGTCCGGGGATCCCGGGACCACTTGGAAAGCGTGGGCTATAGCACACAAAAATATGGGAACCGGGCGGAATTCTAGTTTTTTGGCCGAAAAATGCGAAAACTGATGAACGATCATGGCGAGGTGGTGACAATGGTTCCTTAGGTCCTATTTTATGGCCCGAAAAAACTTTAGGCGATCCGAGTACGGGGGGCTCGGCCCACTCGGAAGGCGTGGGCAATAACACACAATAATATGGTAATCAGGCGGAATTCTAGTGTTTTGGCCGAAAAATGCAAAAAATGAGGAACGATCATGGCGGGGCACTGACTATGGTTCCTTAGGTTGTATTTGATCGCCCGAAAACTTTTTAGGTGATCCGAGTCCGGGGGGCCGGCCCACTCGGAAGGCGTGGGATATAACACTCGAAAATATGGGAATCGGGCGAAATTCTAGGTTTTTGGCCGAAAAACGCAAAAAATGTAGAACGATCATGGAGGGGCGGTGACTATGATTCCTTAGGTCGTAGTTGATGGTCCGTAGAAATATTAGGTGATCAGGGTCCGGGGTTCCCGGGACCACTTGGAAGGCGTGGGCTATAACACACGAAACTATGGGAATCGGGCGGAATTCTAGTTTTTTGGCCAAAAAATGCAAAAAATGAGGAACGATCATTGTGGGGCGGTGACTATGGTTCCTTAGGTCGTATTTGACAGCCCGAAAAAATTTTAGGCGATCCGAGTCCGGTAGGCCCGGCCCACTCGGAAGACGTGGGCAATAACACATGAAAATATGGGAATCACGCGGAATTCTTGTTTTTTTGCCGAAAAATGCAAAAATGGGGAACGTTCATGGTGGGGCGGTTATTATGGTTCCTTGGGTCGTATTTGATGGCCCAGAAAAATTTTAGATGATCGGGGTCCGGGGGTACCGGGACCACTTGGAAGGCGTGAGCTATAGCACACGAAAATATGAGAATCGGGCGGAATTCTAGTTTTTTGGCCGAAAAATGCATAATATTAGCAACGATCATGGCGGGGCGGTGACTATGGTTCCTTAGGTCATATTTGATGGCCCGGAAAAATTTTAGGCGATCCGAGTCTGGTAGGCCCGGCCCACTCGGAAGGCTTGGGCAATAACACACGAAAATATGGGAATCGGGCGGAATTCTTGTTTTTTGGACGTAAAATGCAAAAAATGAGGACTGATCATGGTGGGGCGGTGACTATGGTTCCTTAGGTCGTATTTGATGGCCCAGAAAAATATTAGGCGACCGGGGTCCGAGGTTCCCAGGACCACTTGGAAGGTGAGGGCTGTAGCACACAAAAATATGAGAATCGAGCAGAATTCTAGGTTTTTGAGCGAAAAATGCAAAAAATGAGGAACGATCATGGCGGGGCGGTGAATATAGTTCCTTAGGTCATATTTGATGGCCCGGAAAAATTTTAGGCGATCTGAGTCCTGGAGGCCCGACCCAATTGGAAGGTGTGGGCTATAGCACACGAAAATATGGGAATCGGGCGGAATTCTAGTTTTTTGGCCGAAAAACACAAAATATGAGGAACGATCATGGCGGGGCGGTGACTATGGTTTCTTAGGTCGTATTTGATGGTCCGAAAAAATTTTAGGCGATCGGGGTCCGGGATTCCCTACCCATTGGGAAGGAGTGGGCAATTATAGCACACGAAAATATGGTAATCGTACGGAATTCTAGTTTTTTAGCCGAAAAATGCAAACAATGAGGGACGATCATGGCGGGGAGGTGAATATGGTTCCTTAGGTCTTATTTTATGGCCCGAATAAAATTTAGATGATCTGAGTCCGGGGGGGCGGCCCACTCGGAAGGTGTGGGCTGCACACGAAAATATGGGAATCGGGCGGAATTCTAGTTTTTTTGCCGGAAATCGCAATAAGTGAGGAACGATCATGGCGGGGTAGTTCCTATGGTTCCTTAGGTCGTATTTGATGGCCCGAAAAATTTTAGGCGATCGGGGTCCGGGGATCCCGGGACCACTTGGAAAGCGTGGGCTATAGCACACAAAAATATGGGAACCGGGCGGAATTCTAGTTTTTTGGCCGAAAAATGCGAAAACTGATGAACGATCATGGCGAGGTGGTGACTATGGTTCCTTAGGTCCTATTTTATGGCCCGAAAAAACTTTAGGCGATCCGAGTACGGGGGGCTCGGCCCACTCGGAAGGCGTGGGCAATAACACACAATAATATGGTAATCGGGCGGAATTCTAGTGTTTTGGCCGAAAAATGCAAAAAATGAGGAACGATCATGGCGGGGCAGTGACTATGGTTCCTTAGGTTGTATTTGATTGCCCGAAAACGTTTTAGGTGATCCGAGTCCGGGGGGCCGGCCCACTCGGAAGGCGTGGGATATAACACTCGAAAATATGGGAATCGGGCGAAATTCTAGGTTTTTGGCCGAAAAACGTAAAAAATGAAGAACGATCATGGAGGGGCGGTGACTATGATTCCTTAGGTCGTATTTGATGGTCCGTAGAAATATTAGGTGATCAGGGTCCGGGGTTCCCGGGACCACTTGGAAGGCGTGGGCTATAACACACGAAACTATGGGAATCGGGCGGAATTCTAGTTTTTTGGCCAAAAAATGCAAAAAATGAGGAACGATCATTGTGGGGCGGTGACTATGGTTCCTTAGGTCGTATTTGACGGCCCGAAAAAATTTTAGGCGATCCGAGTCCGGTAGGCCCGGCCCACTCGGAAGACGTGGGCAATAACACATGAAAATATGGGAATCACGCGGAATTCTTGTTTTTTTGCCGAAAAATGCAAAAATGGGGAACGTTCATGGTGGGGCGGTTATTATGGTTCCTTGGGTCGTATTTGATGGCCCAGAAAAATTTTAGATGATCGGGGTCCGGGGGTACCGGGACCACTTGGAAGGCGTGAGCTATAGCACACGAAAATATGAGAATCGGGCGGAATTCTAGTTTTTTGGCCGAAAAATGCATAATATTAGCAACGATCATGGCGGGGCGGTGACTATGGTTCCTTAGGTCGTATTTGATGGCCCGAAAAAATTTTAGGCGATCCGAGTCTGGTAGGCCCGGCCCACTCGGAAGGCTTGGGCAATAACACACGAAAATATGGGAATCGGGCGGAATTCTAGTTTTTTGGACGTAAAATGCAAAAAATGAGGACTGATCATGGTGGGGCGGTGACTATGGTTCCTTAGGTCGTATTTGATGGCCCAGAAAAATATTAGGCGACCGGGGTCCGAGGTTCCCAGGACCACTTGGAAGGTGAGGGCAGTAGCACACAAAAATATGAGAATCGAGGAGAATTCTAGGTTTTTGACCGAAAAATGCAAAAAATGAGGAACGATCATGGCGGGGTGGTGAATATAGTTCCTTAGGTCATATTTGATGGCCCGGAAAAATTTTAGGCGATCTGAGTCCTGGAGGCCCGACCCACTTGGAAGGCGTGGGCAATAGTAGACGAAAATATGGGAATCACGCGGAATTCTAGTTTTTTGGCAGAAAAACGCAAAAAATGAGGAACGATCATGGCGGGGTGGTTACTATGGTTCCTTGGGTCGTATTTTATGGCCCGAAAAAATTTTAGTAGATCGGGGTCTGGGGGTCCCGGGACCACTTGGATGGCGTGTGCTATAAACACACGAAAATATGGGAATCGGGCAGAATTCTAGTTTTTTGGCTGAAAAATGCAAACAATAAGGAACGATCATGGCGGAACGCTGACTATGGTTCCTTAGGTCGTATTTGATGGCCCGGAAAAAGTTTAGGCAATCCGAGTCCGGGAGACCCGGCCCACTCGGAAGGCGTGGGCTATAGCACACGAAAATATGGGAATCGGGGCGGAATTCTACTTTTTTGGCCGAAAAACACAAAATATGAGTAACGATCATGGCGGGGCGGTGACTATGGTTTCTTAGGTCGTATTTGATGGTCCGAAAAATTTTTAGGCGATCGGGGTCCGGGATTCCCTACCCATTGGGAAGGCGTGGGCAATTATAGCACACGAAAATATGGGAATCGTACGGAATTCTAGTTTTTTAGCCGAAAAATGCAAACAATGAGGAACGATCATGGCGGGGAGGTGAATATGGTTCCTTAGGTCTTATTTGATGGCCCGAATAAAATTTAGATGATCCGAGTCCAGGGGGACCGGCCCACTCGGAAGGTGTGGGCTATAGCACACGAAAATATGGGAATCGGGCGGAATTCTAGTTTTATTTCCAGAAATCGCAATAAGTGAGGAACGATCATGGCGGGGCAGTTCCTATGGTTCCTTAGGTCGTATTTGATGGCCCGGAGGCCGAAAAATGCGAAAAATGAGAAACGATTATGGCGAGGTGGTGACTATGGTTCCTTAGGTCCTATTTTATGGCCCGAAAAAACTTTAGGCGATCCGAGTACGGGGGCTCGGCCCACTCGGAAGGCGTGGGCAATAGCACACAATAATATGGTAAACGGGCAAAATTCTAGTGTTTTGGCCGTAAAATGCAAAAAATGAGGAACGATCATGGCGGGGCAGTGACTATAGTTCCTTAGTGTATTTGATTGCCCGAAAATGTTTTAGGTCATCCGAGTCCGGGGGGCCGGCCCACTCGGAAGGCGTGGTTTATAACACTCGAAAATATGGGAATCGGGCGAAATTCTAGGTTTTTGGCCGAAAAACGCAAAAAATGAAGAACGATCATGGAGGGGCGGTGACTATGGTTCCTTAGGTCGTATTTGGTGGTCCGTAAAAACTTTAGGCGATAGGGGTCCGGGGTCTGGGAGCACTCGGAAGGCGTGGGCTATAGCACACGAAAATATGTGAATCACGCGAAATTCTAGTTTTTTGGCCGAAAAATGCAAAAAATGAGGAACGATCATGGCAGGGCGGTGACTATGGTTCCTTAAATCATATTTTATGGCCCGTAAAAATATTAGGCGATAGGGGTCCGGGGGTCTGGGACCACTCGGAAGGCGTGGGCTATAACACCCGAAAATATGAGAATCGGGCGGAATTCTAGTTTTTTGGCCGAAAAATACAAAAAATGAAGAACGATCATTGCGGGGTGGTGACTATAGTTCCTTAGGTCGTATTTGACAGCCCGAAAAATTTTTAGGCGATCCGAGTCCGGAAGGCCCTGCCTACTCGGAAGACGTGGGCAATAGCATAC
>NW_027174956.1:0-24117 GCF_000390325.3 Nicotiana tomentosiformis
GCTGCGCAGCTCCAGGATATGTACGCAAGGTGCAAAAGTGTAATATGAAAACAGTCGACCTCATGTACTCAATAAGTATTTTTACTAACCTTGATGAAGTAGTGGCGAGGTTTTTAAGTCAAAATATACTCACTAATGTAACCTGTGCAGATAGATTTGCAATAGAAAAAATACTAGGAATAACAAGGAAGAGTACTAGAACAAATATGCAAAGCAGTAAATGACTACTAAAAAAATCACGGTCCATTTCCTTATTTCATAAACAAACATTTTGCTTAAATTGATAACCACCACACAACATAGTAAATTTACGAATCTTCATAGTATAAGGAATGTGTTCAAGATATCAAGTCATGGTATGACAACACCCTTCGTGCATTTATCTCATCCTCACCAAATATTTAAATGTATGTCAAATCAATTGGCACGACAATACTCTTCGTGTATGTATCTCATCTTCACCAAATATATACATAACAGTACCAACCAGGTAAAAGAAATGCCAATAACAGTAACAGTGAAGTGAAAAATACACAGGTAGCGGTAACAAACAAGGCAGAGCACACAAACAACGATAACAGATAGGGTAGAAGGTACAAAAGCAATGATAGGAAGTAAGGTAAGAGAGCATAAATTTCATAAGAGAATATAAATTTCACTATCTAGCAAAGTAGAAGGTTTAGATGAGATCACAACAAACAAGAAAAAGGCATAGATATAAATATAACAAACAAGACGAAAAACATGATTGTGACCAGATAAATTGATATGAAACATAAATAGCAGAATACCAATTAAGGTAGGAAGCAAAGACGTGAGAACGACAACAAGTCGCATAGAAAGCATATGTACAACAATGACAAGTTGGAATAAAGACATAAATGTATATGTAATGGTACGAAATTACCGTTCGTGCTTTACTCTCTTCCTCACATGATAATATATATGCAATGGCACGACATCAACCTTCACACTTTACACTCTCCTCACATGATTATGTAAAACAATGGCATAACATTATTATTCGTGAATAATAATGTATATGAAATGGTACGACATCATCCCTCGTGCTTTACACTCTTTCTCACATGATAATGTATATGCAATGGCACGACATCATCCTACGTACTTTACACTATTCCTTACCATGCACTTGTATACCAATGCCAAGCAAGATAGGAAGCATGGATAACATAAGAAAGAGTGGTTTAACAAATACACCATGTGAACATCAATCATAACTCTCGAGCCAATAACAGTTCAATAAACCTCAAGAACCTTATTGTTCAAATATCTCAATAAAACTCAAACATGCTTTTCAACATAAGTATGGAACCCAAATACATCAGAACTCCGATTCAATGTATGTAATTGTGATTAGGTACAGTGATGATTGAGTTTAGCATATCTACAGTTTCATAAAAGGCCATCAAATTTAATCTAGTTATGACAAGATGACGTTGAAATTCATATCAATATTAATATAGAAGTCAAGTAAAACATGAGGCAAGAAAATCACATAGTCCTATAAGGTACAAGGAATCGGATAATCTACCGCGAGCATGGATACCCTCGCACATGTATATACGCTCGTCACCCTGAATAAACATCATTCTCGCGTGTAACAAACAATATGATTTTATTAGAAATATCCCCCCAACAAAGCTAGGCAATATACCTATCTCTTCCAGAAACAAGTCAATAAGAAACCACGTCCTTCACTTTAGAACAAGCCTCAAACCAATCAAATCTAGACAAATACCGTTCAAACAATTCAAAACAAACTTTAGAAACTATGCACGAAAGAAAAAAGGTTCAATCTTTTGCTAAATTGAAATAGTCAACAAAAGTCAACACCAGGCCCGCTTGGTCAAAACCCGAGATTGGGACCAAAACCCGATTACCCATTCAACCCCGAGCTCGGTTATGTGATTTGTTTCGAAATTTGACCTCAATTTGAGGTCTAAATCTCAAATTTGAAAAATTCCTAAATTCTACCCAAAACTCCTAATATCTACCATGATATTCTTTGATCTGATATTAAAAACTCATTAAAAGTAATTGAAATTGATTGAAAACTAGTTAGAGATGCTTACTAATGAATATGGGAAGAAACGATTCTTTAAAAATCACTTCTAGAGTATTTAAGGTTGAAAAGTGGTGTAAAATGAGCTAAGTCCCGATTTTTCCTTCTTTTATCCAGCTGGAGGTATTGCAATTGCAAAGTCCGCATTTTCAAAACACTGATCGCGAAAGCGAACAGAGCAACAAGCCCCAAGAAGTCGCTATTGAGACAAAATGTTTGCATTTGCGACTGCCCCCTCGTGTGTATTTGTGATCAAAGTTTTGCATTTGCGAAGCTGGCCAGCCTTCCCAAGTGTTGCAAATGCGACAGGTATATCGCATTTGCGAAGCTCTCATAGTTAGCATTTGCAATCAAAACTTCGCATTTGCAAAGTGCCCCAGCTCCTTTTGCAGATGCGACTAGTCAATCACAAAAGCGAGGCTTGCATTTGCGAGATCTGCAAGTTGACACCAGTAACAACTATGCATCAGCTGTTCCAAACAATCGCAATGCACCCGAAACTCACCCGAGCTCCTCAGGCTCCAAACAGAACATGAACACAAGTGTAATAACATCCTACAAACTTTATCGCTACCTCAAATTATCAAGTTAACACCAACTAACAAGAAATGATCACCTAAACTCAAGAATTTCAACTTTAAAACTCATTTTAATAATTTTTCACATTATGCGCCGAAATGCGCTCAGGTCACCCTGGACCCCAAAAAATATGCGTACAAGTCCAAAAATATCATACAAACCTACCGGAATCATTAAAACACCGATCCGAGGTCGTTTACTAAATATGTTGACTGTGGTCAACTCTAGCCTCTTTTAAATCAAAATTTTATTTTCTTAAAAATTAAGGTAATAACTTTTTGGAAAATGACACGGACCACGCACGTATATCAATAAATATCAAATAATATTATGGGAGGTCTCGGAACACTGCAATTAAAGCTAGTACTCAAAACGATGGATCGGGTCGTTATATTCTACCACATTTAAACATACGTTCGCCATCGAACGTGCCAAGAGTCGTTCCAAAGACATTGAATCACTGCATAAACTCACCATGCATATACCCGTGGGTGATTCCACGTCACCCCAATCCATAAGCCTGACAACACAAACTAACTAAAGATGAGTCAACACGTCAATACACTGCCAAAGCCAACCACACGATGTGCCACATAACTCATGTACTCACAGTAATAACTTATGACCACAACAACTGCTCATTACCAAATCTGGACCTATTAATATACTCCATATCAAATGAAACCTAATTCCGTACCTCTGCAATACTACTAATGATAAAGGAAACATGCAGAAATGCGTAACAACCCATGAAATCAATAAGTCGAAGAGCTCTCTTGTCTTACAAGGACCATTGCCAACTTCCGAGCGGAAATATGATATTATTCTTCCAACATTCACTATCCCCAATATGATAGTGCTAATAATAGGTCCAAAACCTCGTCTTGCCTAATACAAGAAGCCCAACTAACAAGCCATACCAAAAGCCACATGGAACCTTACACAACACGGTCCGTACACCCAACTAGCAATAACTCAGATGCATATACAAAAATAGATAGAAAACAAGGTACGAGGACTATCCAACAAGTACGATTGATATAACAACAAAGCATAATCTAATGTAGTCATCCCACAAAGGGGAAAACAAAAAATACGAAATAAACATAAAGAATAGTATCCCACATAACTCCGTTACGGCGCGTAACCTGATCCCAAACATATCACTCCACATAGAGGTACCCATCGGGCTATAATGCTTATTCTCACTAAGCACAAGTGCATCACAATCAAGCACAATAGAGTTAATAATTGTGGGAAGATCAATAGGCATAATGCAATGCGGAAAAAGACAAGCACAACTAAGGTGCAATAAGAAAAGACATCACAAGAGCCATCTCGCTCACATATCGCTACCGGGCATAAATAGGATACAGCATGCGTGTGAATAATCAAGCAGTCTCACTATTCATCATAGCATAAGAGAGAACCACATAACATAGACTAGGGCACGAATAACATCCATTCTGCCTGTCATGACCCAAAATATATAAGTCATGATGGCACCTAAACTAACCCGCTAAGTAAGACAACAATCACATAATACTAATGAAATCATTTAAACATGGTCTAATATCTCAACTGCGGAAGAATGTCATAAAGTATCTAAGAACAAAACCAAAATACTGCTATAACCAACCACAAAACCTAGTGTAAACGAGTATACGAACGCTACTAAATAACAAGGTACAAGCAAAATCCTCTAATACAACTATTTAAATATAAGAACAGTAAAGATATAGATAACAGAAAGAGAAATTTAAGGACTGCGGACGACATGACAGCTAACTCATAATCTCCCAAAAGCAGGCAACAACTCAAGTTTGAAAATTACGTCGACTGGATGTACCTGGATCTGCACACGAAGTGCAGAGTGTAGTATGAGTATAATCGACTCAATGTACTCAATAAGTAACAACACTAACCTTGGGTTGAAAGTACTCATGAGCTCAAAACAATAGCCAAATGGCAATACCAAGAATCGATAACAGTTCAAAATATAAAGGATAAACCGTAGAGACAGTACCTCAATGATATCAGGTTCAGCTTATTCACATTTCAGAAATTTAAGCATGCTCTCAAGTATAACAATTAAAGCCCGGCACAGATACAGCAGGACAATTATCAGTTAGCATGAGGAAAGTACATCTCTATGCGTACATGTCAAGTATACATGTAAATCAACAGTGTCACAGTGGATCCATCAAGAATATTTACACTCAACACTGTACGGGTGCCTGACATAACTTCCCATCATCAAGCACGTATATAAAATATTGTGCCTCCGCCTACTACTGGCATGTCAGACTCCGGAGGGGCAGATCTTGCCTAAGTTCTAATCATAATAATTTAGCCTAATAGTGAGGCCCGGTTCACGTGTCGCCCCAAAACTATAACACTTAGCCCAATATGCATCTGGCATACACGTCACTTCCAAATCAGTACCAAACCAGCTCTAAGGCCGAAACTCAGTCATTTGCCGTTCAAGTTTCAGATAAACAAATCTTAAATACTCAGTTTAACTGTATTACCCTTAAGCGGTATCAACATTATATAAGGAATCAAATAAGGAGTACTGAGCTAGAGATATCATACATGGATATAGTATCACGATTAAGAACATGTGTGCAAATAAGATATATAACTCAGAAATGACAAGAATTGCCCTATCAAATGTCTAACAGTGAGCACATAGCCTAGACAATATGTCTAACATGATTTACAGTTCAAATAATCAAACATGTAGAGGGAACACATGAATAACATGATATGATAGCAAACCAAACCCAGTAATAGCCTAAAGGCCTCCCCAAACCACGAACACACCGGTGCACGCACACACGCCCTTCACCTAGTGCGTACGTCACCCCTAATATCTTTCATATAATGAATTTATCAAGGTTAAATTGTTACACCCAATATTTTCGTACGTAAGAGTACGTCATAAGTCAATTGATGTAAGCTCAGAAATGAGATCATCTTTGAAAATATATAAAATAAGTTAATCATGTTACCATAGAGGTTACAAATATTTAAGATCATGAATAACAAGTACCCAGAGGGTTGGAAGGCTTAGAAGCTTAACGTATTGAAGAAAATAAGTCTCGTCAAAAGTCGACCAATTGGGAATGTTATAACATGTACTTTAGGGGTGAGACTAGGGTGATTAACATGATAAGGAGGTTATGCTATGAGTTATTTTAGTCATATCATATTCGTGTTTTATGTTTTTAAGTCAAGTGAGTTGTGGAACAAAAGTTTGCAAAGGTCATCATAAGTTACATTCATAAATGTGCTGAAAATTAGGTCAAATCTAGCTGAGCTTTTCTACCGATATAATTGGAATTGTGGGATGATCCACATATAAAATTGACGATCTACGAGTCTAGTTTCTATTACATTAAACCGTTTGTCGATACGACATCGGAGTAGATAGAAATTTGCAATTTCACGAGACTGCGCAGACTGCATATGTGACATGTAGGTGTGTCACTGAAGCTTTTTGTGCAACATATTTAGTGTGTTATATGAGGTCTTTTTGGGACATATTATATACCAAATTGAAGGTCGTGGATTTTATTTTCTAACACTCTTAACCTTTCATTCATACAAAATTCGGATAAAAAGATATAAGCATCGGAAGAAGAGCCAATGCTAGGGTGCCAAGCTAGCCCGTCTTTGACTTTTCAAAATTTGATATATATTGGTTTTAAATCGTCTTTCTCTTCATTTTTCATAGAACAAGACCAGAGAACCCCCATAAACATACCCTCAAGATATCTACAAGGGATTCAAAGAATATTAACATCCTGGGTATGAAATCAAGAAGCGATAACATTAGAACGATCGCTACGACATAACTATCGCTATATCGCCTCTCTTTTTCTTTGTACTTTGTATTTTGGAAGGTACTTCATAATTAATAAAATGCCTACTTTATGTATTTAAGCTTTTAAATATCAAGGAAGGTTGATAAATTCCTTTCCTAATAGTTAGAACTCACGGGATGGTGATCGGAAGCCGTGAGTTTGATTTATTTCACTTTTAGTGGACCGTTTTGTAGTCCACTCATGTTGAACTATTGTGTTGCTGACTTATGGAGTTTGGTAGGTTAGTGGGTTGGTCGCTCGTCGTTGCAATTTTAGGCTAATTAATAACTTATTGATTGGGTGTGTTATGGCATGTTTGGGGTTTTGTTGTATTAAAGGTCCCGAATTGTAGTTAGGTTGTTTTTCAGTGGCTATTTGTATTGTGTTGTTGTCTTGCCTATAGTAGGCTTGAGGGAGCAGTAAAGTCAGGGGAAATGCTGCCCATTTTATTTTAGAATAGAATTATCGTTTTAGATATGTGATATTGTGATGACTCAAAAGATCATCTTATGTTTTTAGAACTCAAATCTTCTATCTTAAGCCTTAAAAATCTCATTTTTATACTCCTCGATTTGCGTGCGCAGTCGGGGCAGGTTTTGGAAAGCTTTTATGTTGAAAATTGATGAAAATAAGAATTTTTGCCTTAAAAGTTTATTTTAGTTGACTTTGGTCAACATTTTTGGTAAACAGGCCCGGATCCATGCTTTGACGGTCTCGATAGGTCCGTATCGAATTATGGGACCTGGGTGTATGCCCGGAACTGAATTCGGAGGTCCCTAGCTTGAGTTATGAATTTTTGATGAAAATTAAAAGTCTGTAAATTATTTGTTTTTAAGAATTGATTGATATTTGGCATTGTCAGTATCGGATCCGTATTTTGGTTCCGGAGCTCAGTATGGGTTCATTATGATATTTAAGAGTTGTCTGTGAAATTTGGTCAGAAACGGAGTTGATTTGACATGATTCGGACGTCCAGTTGAGAAAATAGAAATTTTAAAGTGTTCTTGAGAATTTAATTTGATTTGGTACTAAATTCGTAGTTCTAGGTGTTATTTTGCTGATTTGATCATGCGAGCAAGTTCGTATGATATTTTTAGACTTGTGTGCATGTTTGGTTTGGAGCCCCGAGGGTTCGGGTGAGCTTTGGATAGGCTACAGAGAGATTTGGACTCAGAAAAATAGCTCGTGTGCTTCAGCTGTGTTGCAGGCCTCAGACCTCGCAAATGCGAGGTCAGTTTTGGCATTTACGATCACTGTTGAGGTCGCATTTGCGAACTTCTCATCGCAAATGCGAAGAGGAGCTGGGCCAACTTGTGTTCGCAATTGCTAACTTTTCTTCGCATTTGCGAAGGGAGTCTGGGAGGGGTATGGATCGCAAATGTGATCTTTTGTCCACATTTGCGAGGTCAGTGATCACAATTGAGACACTTTCCTCGCATTTGCGAAGGGCAGCGAGATTGTGAAGGCTTAGCAATTGCGATATCCCCTTCGCAATTGCGAGCTTCGCATTTCCGAAGCTCAGGACTGCAGCTGAACAAAATGACTTTTGGACGGGAATTTTCATTCATTTCCCAATTTTTTAAGACCTAAAACACAAGAGACGATTTTTCAAAGACCATCTCTTTCCCAAATCATAGGTAAGTGATTCTACACTGGTTTCTTTCAATATTTCACTACATTTTACAATATTTCAACCTAAAATCTAAGGTTTTCATGGTAGAATTAGGGGTTTAGGATAGAAACTAGGGATTTTAGAAATTTGGGGATTTAGACCTCAATTTGAGGTCGAATTCTGAAACCAATTATATATTCGGGCTCGGGGGTGAATGGGTAAATGGATTTTGGTCCGGACCTCGAATTTTGACCAAGCAGTCCCGGGGTCGATTTTTGACTTTTTAGAGGAAAATTTAGGAAATCTAAATTTATGTAATGT
Organism: Nicotiana tomentosiformis; assembly: GCF_000390325.3. Classification (NCBI taxonomy): domain Eukaryota; kingdom Viridiplantae; phylum Streptophyta; class Magnoliopsida; order Solanales; family Solanaceae; genus Nicotiana; species Nicotiana tomentosiformis. The sequence continues at coordinate 8,468 of NW_027174956.1, forward strand.
AATTGATTCCTTTAGAAATATTTGATATTATTGAGTCATTTTTGAATAGATGCGAGTGGTTTGGAAGTGAATTCCCAAGGAAAAGCGGTAATTGAGAATTAAGTGGCATTCAGAGCAAGGTAAGTGTTGTGTCTAACCCTGACTTGAGGAATTAGGAACCTTAGATTTCTTGCTAAGTGAAATTCATGTGAGTGGTGTATATGTGAGGAGACGAGTAGTTATGCGCCGCCAATTCACCAGTTTTCCGTGTTTCTCTGTTTTTCTTATATTGTCTCATTCCTATGCCTAATTGCGATGTGTTATACAAGTGTTGTTCAATTTATCGTCATTATCACGTTTACGGATTTTCTGGTGATAATTGAGTTTTTATTTCAAAGTTGAGATTGATTTTATGGAACCAAATATTGAAGTAAGGTTTGTACTTGTTATTCTATCTCCCTGTTGTTACTTATGCATTACATTATGGTAAGGGAGAGTGTTAATACACGAAGGTTGATGCCGTGCCATATTGTGAGTGTTAATGCACGGAGGGTGATGCCGTGCCATATTGTGAGTGTTAATGCACAAAGGGTGATGTCGTGCCATGATATGAGAGTTAATGCAAGAAGGGTGATGTCATGTCGTTTCTATTGATTTTTATAGTGAGATTGAGAGTAAAAGCACGAAGGGTGATGCTGTGCATTTTTCGTTACTGTATTCACTATTCCCGTTGATTCATGGTATATGGACTGCTCCAGTGATCATTCCGTTGTAGTTGTTTATCTTGTATTCCCCTCAGTATGTTCCCCTCCCGACATTTCTTGTTTAGTTCTTTATTTCTGTTATTTGTATATACACTGTTAAATTGTACAAGTTAATTTGTAGGTGCCTTACCTTAGCCTCGTCACTACTTCGTCGAGGTTAGGCTCGACACTTACCAGTACATGGGGTGGGTTGTACTTATACTGCACTCTGCACTTTCTGTGCAGATTTTGATATCGGCTCGGGTTGATCGAGATTTTACCATTGGTCCGCTGTCCGAAAACTCAAGGTAGATCTGTCGGAGTACACAGACCTTGAAGTCCCCATCTATCTTTTCTGTTTTACTGTTTATTTCATTCAGATAGTTGTATCTCTTTCAAACTATTACTTGTAGTAAATTCTAGAATGCTCGTGAATTGTGACTCCAGATCCGGGTGGTAGTAATTAATACAGTTGTATGCTATTCCGTACTTATTATATTTCATCTTAGTTAATTATTGTTAATTACTGAATGGAAATAAGGTATTGGTTTAATGATTCTCTAACATTGGCTTGCCTAGCAAGTGAAATGTTAGGTGCCATCATGGTCCTGTCGGTGGGAAATTTTGGGTCGTGACAGTTAGTATCAGAGCAATAGGTTACCTAGGTCTCACGATTCACGAGCAAGCTTAGTATAGTATGGAAGATCGGTACGGAGACGTCTCTGCTTATCTTCTAGAGGCTATGAAGTTTAGGAACAAGTTTCACTTCTTTTCTTCTCTGTCGTGCGATTTTGCTTTCTCAATGTTGATTGAGCTCTTCTACTCTTATTCTCTCGCAGATGGAAAGAACACGTACCACTTCCTCAGCTGAGCAGCAGCCAAAGTCTCCAGTGGCAGCTCCTACGCGGGGCAAAGGTCGAGGCGGAGGTCGTGCTAGAGGCCGAGGCAGGGGCAGGGCGCAGCATAGAGCCCGAGCAGCAGCCCCAACAGTGGAGCCTCAGATAGAGCTTGACGAGGAGGTTCCAGCCCACACTGTTCCTGCCGGACCAGCTCAGGTTCCGTAGGGGTTCATTGCTACCCCAGTACTTCAGGACGCTTTGATGAATTTGGTGGGCATTATGGAGAGTGTGGCCCAGATTGGAGCATTTCCCATGGCATCAGCAGTCTCTCATGCTGGAGGAGGAGCCCAGACTCCAACCACTCCCACTCCCGAGCAGATATCTCCCCAGTATCAGGCTCCAATAGCTCAGCCAGTAGGATTTGTTCAGCCGGTTATTGCGGCACAGGTCGGAGATGGGCCAGCTATGTTTTTTGAGGCTTTATGGAGATTGGACATGTTTACCAAGCTCTTTCCTGTTCACTTCAGTGGTGCTCCTTCAGAGGATCCCTAGGAGTATCTTGATAGTTGTCATGAGGTTTTACGAAACATTGGCCCATCATGCCATTCTTCTGCTTCCCACCGAGAGAGAGAGAAGGTGATGAGGTTTATTGATGGACTTGCTTAGCCTATCAGATTTCAGATGGCTAAGATGACTGGGAGTGAGATTTCTTTCCAAGCGGCTGCTAATGTTGCCATACGAGTCGAAATGGTTCTTACTTAGGGAGGTCAGGGGTCTGACAAGAGACCTCATCATTCCGGTGAGTTCAACGGTGCCTCATCTAGAAGCAAGAGTACTTTTGGTAGAGGCCATCCTCCCAGGCCATTTCATACAGTGCCTCAGGTGGTCGTGGCCCTCAAATGCATTATTCCAACCAGCTAGCCTACAGTACACCACCAGCTCCTATTAGTGTACCTCCACTCCAGAGTTATCAGGGTGGTTATTCGGGTCGACAGGGTCAGTTTCAGGGTGAGCAGTCACCGCAACCGAGGTTATGTTATACTTGTGGTGATCCGAGACACATTGTTAGATTTTGCCCTCGAGCAACGGACATCTCACAACATCAGAGTTCTCGTGCTATGGTTCCGGCACCAGTTGCTACACCACCTACTCAGCCAGCTAGAGGCAGGGGTTAGGCAGCCAAAGGTAGAGGCCAGACTGTTAGAGGTTGAGGTCAGGCCGTTAGAGGTGGAGACCAGCCAGTTAGAGGTCGTCCCAGGGACGTAGTTTAGGGTGGTGGAGCCCATCCCCGGTGTTATGCTTTCCCAGCCAGGCCTGAGGCTGAGTCATCGGACGCTGTTATCACAGGTAGTGTTTCAGTTTGCAGTAGAGATGCTTCAGTTCTATTTGATCCGGGATCTACTTACTCTTATGTGTCATCCTATTTTGCTTCCTATTTGGTTGTGCCCGGTGATTCTTTGAGTGCTCTTGTGTATGTGTCCACACCAGTTGGAGATGTTATTGTTGTAGATCGTGTTTATCGTTCGTGTGTGGTCACCATTTGGAGTCTTGAGACTCATGTAGATCTACTACTTCTTGACATGGTTGTTTTTGATGTCATACTGGTATGGATTGCCTGTCACCTTATCATGCTATACTAGATTGCCACGCCAAGACGGAGACCTTAGATTTGCAGGGGTTGCCTCAATTAGAGTGGAGAGGGAATCTTGGCCATTCTGCCAGCAGGGTTATTTCTTATATGAAAGCTCGGTGTATGGTAGATAAAGAGTGTCTAGCCTATTTGGCTTATATTTGCAATCCCAGTGCGGATGTCCCTTCTATGGACTCAGTACCAGTTGTTCGTGACTTTCAAGAAGTATTTCCTGCAGATTTGCCGGGGATGCCACCCGACAGAGATATTGATTTCTGTATTGATTTGGCTCCGGGCACTCAGCCCATTTCTATTCCACCATACCGTATGGCCCCGCCAGAGTTGAAAGAATTAAAAGAGGAGTTACAAGACTTGCTTGATCAGGGATTCATTAGACCCAGTGTCTCGCCCTGGGGTGCACCAGTATTATTTGTAAAGAAGAAAGATGGCTCTATGCGGATGTGTATAGATTATCGGCAGCTGAATAAGATCACTATCAAAAATAAATATCTGTTGCCAAGAATTGATGACTTATTTGATCAGCTTCAGGGTGCCAAGGTATTTTCAAAGACTGATTTGAGGTCTGGTTACCATCAGTTGAAGATTAGGACATCTGATATCCCTAAAACAGCTTTTCGAACTCGGTATGGGCATTACGAATTCCTAGTGATGTCATTTGGGTTGACAAATGCCCCGCAACATTTATGGATGTGATGAATCGGGTGTTTAAGCCTTATTTGGACTCTTTTTTGGTTGTATTCATTGATGATATCTTAATTTACTCCAGCAGTCAAGAGGAGCATGAGCAGCATCTTCAAAGTGTGCTTCACTAATTAGTTATATGCTAAGTTTTCAAAATGTGAGTTTTGGTTAGACTCAGTTGCCTTTTTGGGGCATGTGGTATCGGCAGAAGGCATAAAGGTGGGTCCTAAGAAGATAGAGGTTGTTCAAAATTGGCCTAGACCTACTTCAGTTACAGAGATCCGGAGTTTCCTGGGTTTAGTAGGTTATTATCGTTGGTTCGTGGAAGGGTTCTCACTATAGCAAGACCATTGACCAGGTTGACTTAGAAAGGTGTCTCATTCAGATGGTCAGACGAGTGTGAGTTGAGCTTTTAGAAGCTCAAGACCGCTTTGACTACAGAGCCAATGCTGGTATTACCCACAGGTTCAGGATCATATACGGTATATTGTGATGCATCACACATTGGGCTTGGTGCAGTATTAATGCAAGATGGCAAGGTAATTGCATATGCGTCGCGACAGTTGAAAGTTCACAAGAAGAATTATCCTGTTCATGACTTAGAATTAGCAGCCATTGATCATGTGCTGAAGATTTGGAGGCATTACCTCTACGGTGTCTCGTGTGAGGTATTTACGAATCATCACAGCCTTCAGTATCTGTTCAAACAAAAAGATCATAATTTGAGACAGAGAAGATGGTTGGAGTTGTTGAAAGACTATGATATCACCATTTTGTATCAGCCCGGAAAGGCCAATGTGGTGGCCGATGCTTTGAGTAGAAAGGCTGTGAGTATGGGCAGTCTTGCGTATCTTCCGGTTGGTGAGAGGCCATTAGCTGTAGATGTTCAGACTTTGGCTAATCAGTTCGTGAGGTTAGATGTTTCAGAACCCAGTCGGGTTCTAGCTTGCACAGTCGCTCGGTCTTCTTTATATGGGAGCATTAGAGAGAGGCAGTATGATGATCCTCATTTACTTGTCCTTAAGGACACGGTGCGGCACGGTGATGCCAAACAGGTTGCTGTGGGGGAAGATGGGGTTCTGCGAATGCAAAGTCGTATTTGTGTGCCTAATGTCGATGGGCTTCGTGAATTAATTCTTGAAGAAGCACACAATTCCAGGTATTCTATTCATCTAGGTACCGCCAAAATGTATCAAGATTTGCGACAGCATTATTGGTGGAGGATAATGAAAAAGGATATATTTGCATACGTAGCTCGGTGTCTGACTTTTCAGCAAGTTAAGTACGAGCATTAGAGACCTGGTGGTTTGCTTCAGAAGTTAGAAATTCCTGAGTGGAAGTGGAAGCGTATCACTATGGATTTTGTTGTTGGGCTCCCATGGGCTCAAGGAAAATTTGATACAGTTTGGGTCATTATGGACAGGTTGACCAAGTCACCACATTTTATTGCAGTGGAAGTTACCTATTCTTCGGAAAGGTTAGTTGAAATTAACATTCGTGAGATTGTCCGCCTTCACGGTGTGCCCATGTCTATTATTTTAGATCGACATACGCAATTTACCCCACATTTCTGAAGGGTTGTACAGTGTGAGTTAGGCACGTGAGTGAAGTTGAGTACAACATTTCATCCACAGACAGACGGACAATCAGAGCGCACTATTCAGATATTGGAAGATATGTTCCGCGCTTGTGTAATAGACTTTGGAGGTTCTTGGGATCAGTTTTTGCCGTTAGCGGAGTTTTCCGACAATAACATTTACCAGTGGAGCATTTAAATGGCTTCATATGAGGCATTATATGGTAGACAGTGTAGGTCGCCAGTTGGGTGGTTTGAGCAGGGGGAGGCTCGGTTATTGGGTACAGATTTAGTTCAGGAGGCCTTGGACAAGGTCAATATTATACAAGATCGACTTCACACAGCTCAGTCTAGGAAGAAGAGTTATGCCGACCGTAGAGTTCGTGATGTTGCATTCATGGTCGGAGAGAGAGTGTTACATTGAGTATCACCCATGAAGGGTGTAATGAGGTTCGTAAAGAAGGGAAAGTTGAGCCCTATATATATCGGACCTTTTGAGATTCTGGAGAGGGTGGGAGAGGTGGCTTACATGCTTGCGTTGCCACCTAGTTTAGCAGTTGTTCATCCGGTATTCCATGTGTCCATGATTCAAAAGTATCACAGCGATCCGTCCCATGTGTTAGATTTCAACTCTGTCCAATGGGACAAGGATTTGACATACGAGAGGAGCCGGTGGCAACTCTAGCCCGGCAAATTCGCCAGTTGAGATAAAAGAGTTACCCTTCAGTTCGAGTGCAGTGGAGAGGTCAGCCTATTAAGGTAGCTACACAGGAGTCCGAATCCGATATGCGCAGTAGATATCTCCACCTTTTCACCAGCCCGGGTACTTTTCTATGTCCGTTCGAGGACGAACAGTTGTTTTAGAGGTGGAGAATGTGATGACCCAAAAGGTCATATTATGTTTTTAGAACTTGAATCTGCGCTCTTAAGCCTTAAAAATCTAATTTTTACCCTCATCAATTTGCGTGCACAGTCCGGGCAGGTTTTCGGAAAGCTTTTATGTTGAAAATTGATGAAAATAAGAATTTTTGCATTAAAAGTTGATTTTAGTTGACTTCGCTAAACATTTTTGGTAAATGGGCCCGGATCCATTCTTTGACGATCTCGGTAGGTTCGTATCGAATTACGGGACCTGGGCGTATGCCCAGAATTGAATTCGGAGGTCCCTAGCTTGAGTTATGAATTTTTATGAAAATTAAAAGTCTCAAAATTATTTATTTTTAAGAATTGATTGATATTTGGCATTGTTAGTATCGGGTCCGTATTTTGGTTCCGAAGCCCGGTACAGGTTCATTATGATATTTAAGACTTGTCTGAGAAATTTGGTGAGAAATGGAGTTGATTTGACGTGATTCAGACGTCCAGTTGAGAAAATAGAAATTTTAAAGTGTTCTTGAGAATTTCATTTGATTTGGTACTAAATTCGTAGTTCTAGGTGTTATTTTGGCAATTTGATCGCGCGAGCAAGTTCGTATGATATTTTTAGACTTGCGTGCATGTTTGGTTTGGAGCCCCGAGGGCTCGGGTGAGTTTTGGATAGACTATAGAGTGATTTGGACTTAGAAAAATAGCTGGTGTGCTTCAGCTGTGTTGCAGGCCTCAGACCTCGCAAATGCGAGGTCAGGTTTGGAATTTGCGATCACTGTTGAGGTCGCATTTGCGAACTTCTCATCGCAAATGCGAAGAGAAGTTGGGTCAGCCTGTGTTCGCAATTGCGAACTTTCTGGGAGGGGTATGGATCGAAAATGCGATCTTTTGTCCACATTTGCGAGGTCAGTGATCGCAATTGCGACACTTTCCTCGCATTTGCGAAGGGCAGCAAGATTGTGTAGGCTTCTCAATTGCGAAAGCCCCTTTGCAATTGCGAGCTTCGCATTTGCGAAGCTCAGGTCGCAAATGCGACGTCTGCAGCTGAACAAAATGACTTTTGGACGGGAATTTTCATTTATTTCCCAAATTTTCAAGGCCTAAAACACAAGAGACGATTTTCCAAAGACCATCTCTTCCCCAAATCATAGGTAAGTGATTCAAAACTCGTTTGTTTCAATATTTCACTATATTTTACAATATTTCAACCTAAAATCTAAGGTTTTCATGGTAGAATTAGGGGTTTTTGGTAGAAACTAGGGATTTTAGAAATTTGGGGATTTAGACCTCAATTTGAGGTCGGACTCCGAAACCAATTATATATTCTGGCTCGGGGGTGAATGGGTAAATGGATTTTGGTCCGAACTTCGGGTTTTGACTAAGCGGACCCGGGGTCGATTTTTGAATTTTTGGAGAAAAATTTAGGAAATCTAAATTTATGCAATGTAATTGATTCCTTTAGCAATATTTGATATTATTGAGTTATTTTTGAATAGATACGAGTGGTTTGGTGGTGAATTCCAAAGGAAAAGCGGTGATTGAGAATTAAGTGGCCTTCGGAGCAAGGTAAGTGTTGTGTCTAACCCTCACTTGAGGAATTAGGAACCTTAGATTACTTACAACAACAACAACAACAACCCACTAAAATCCTATTAATGGGGTCTGGGGAGGGTAGTGTATACGCAGACCTTACCCCTACCCCGAAGGAGTAGAGAGGCTGTTTTCGAATGACCCTCAGCTCAAAAAAACAAAAAGACAAAAGGACAAAAAGGAGACAATATTAGTATCACAACATCAGTCATAGAAAAAATAGGAACACCATGAAATCCAGAAGAAAGATGAAAAGCAAAGAGAAACAATATTTGTATCACCACAACAATCATAAGAAAAATAAGAACATGAAATATAAAAGAAAGATGCAAAGCAAAAGCGATAGCTAGTAAATAGGACCTGCACTAAAAGCGAAATAGTAAGATACAACATTGCCACTAGCTATCTTAGACAAAAACCCTACATGGCTAGTCCCACAATAGTACGAAGTAAGGCACGACTCAACTATCTCCTAACCTATAGCCCTAATACTCGACCTCCATATCTTCCTATCAAGTGTCATGTCCTTGGAAATATGGAGCCTCGCCATATCCTGCCTGATCACCTCTCCCCAATACTTCTTAGGCCATCCTCTACCTCTTATCGTGCCCTCCACAACTAGACACTCACACCTCCATAATGGAGCATCTGGGCTTCTCCTCTAAACATGTCCGAACCATCTAAGCCTCACTTCCCGCATCTTGTCATCAATGGGAGCCACATGCTCCTTCTCCCGAATATCATCATTCCTAATCTTATCTATCATAGTGTGCCTGCACATCCACCGCAACATCCTCATTTCTGCTACTTTCATCTTCTAGATATGTGAGTTTTTAACGGGCCAACACTCAGCCCCATACATCATGGCTAGTCTAACCACCGCTTTATAGAAATTACCTTTGAGTATCTATGGCACTATCTTGTCACATAGGACTCCAGATGCTAACCTACACTTCTTCCATCCTACCCCAATACGGTGCGTAACATCCTCGTCGATCTCCCCTCCTCCTGGATAACTGAACCAAGATACTTGAAGCTGCCTTTACTCGGGATGACCTGCGAATCAAGCCTCACATCCATGCCCACTTCCCCTGACTCAGCGCAGAACTTACACTCCAGGTATTTCGTCTTCGTCCTTCTCAGCTTGAAACCCTTAGACTCAAGAGCATGTCTCCAAACATCTAGCCTCCCGTTAACACCGGCTCGCGACTCATCAATCAGAACCTTAGATTACTTGCTAAGTGAAATTTATGTGAGCGATGTATATGTGAGGTGACGAGTACGTATGCACAACCAATTTACCTGTTTTCCATGTTTATCAGTTTTTCTTATATTGTCTCATTCCTATGCATAATTGCGATGTGTTATACAAGTGTTGTTCAATTTATCGTCATTATCATGTTTACGGATTTTCTGGTGATAATTGAGTTTTTATTTCAAAGTTGAGATTGATGTTATGGAACCAAATGTTGAAGTAAGGTTTGTACTTGTTATTCTATCTCCCTGTTGTTACTTATGCATTGCATTATGGTAAGGGAGAGTGTTAATGCACAAAGGTGATGCCGTGCCATATTGTGAGTGTTAATGCACGAACGGTGATGTCGTGCCATATTGTGAGTGTTAATGCATGAACGGTGATGTTGTACTATATTGTGAGTGTTAATGCACGAAGGGTGATGATGTGCCATGATATGAGAGTTAATGCACGAAGGGTGATGCCGTGCCATTTCTATTAATTTTTACCGTGAGATTAATAGTAAAAGAATGAAGGGTGATGTCGTGTATTTTCCCTTACTGTATTCACTATTCCTGTTGATTCATGGTATATGGACTGCTCCGGTGATCATTTTGTTGTAGTTGTTTATCTTGTATTCCCCTCAGTATGTTCCTCTCCCGACATTTCCTGTTTAGTTCTTCATTTCTGTTATTTGTATATACACTGTTAAATTATACATGTTGATTTGTAGGTGCCTTGCCTTAGCCTCGTCACTACTTCGTCAAGGTTAGGCTCGACATTTACTAGTACATGGGGTGGGTTGTACTGATACTGTACTCTGCACTTTCTGTGCAGATTTTGATACCGGCTCGGGTTGATCGAGATTTTACCATTGGTCCGCTGTCCGGAGACACAAGTTAGATCTGTCGGCATACATAGACCTTAAAGTCCCCATCTATCTTTTCTGTTCTACTCTTTCTTTCATTCAGACAGTTGTATCTTTTTCAGACTATTACTTGTAGTAAATTCTAGAATGCTCGTGAATTGTGACTCCAGATCCGGGTAGTAGTAATTAATACAGTTGTATGATATTCCGCACTTATTATATTTTATCTTAGTTAGTTATTGTTAATCACTGAATGGACATAAGGAATTGGTTTAATGATTCTCTAATGTTGGCTTGCCTAGCAAGTGAAATGTTAGGCGCCATCACGGTCCCATCGATGGGAAATTTTGGGTCGTGACAGATATACTAGCACCATCTAAGTTGTACATGTATTTCTTTGTTATAGGGTTGGCGCGTTAGTTGACGTAAGCTTGTTGTTGAGTTGCATTGATGACTTGAGGTATGTTAAGGCTAACCCTTTCCTTGATTTTGGCATGATCTCGTAACTACATATGTTTGATAATGATACATAAAGAGAAGTTCGTATTCCTGAATTTATTCACATTATCCTAGTCTCAGAAGTTACAATATTCTCCCTTATCGGGACTCTATATCCAGTTAAGTATTGTCTTCTTCTGGTCAAGAGAGTAGATGATCTCTCTCTCTCTCTCTCTCTCTCTCTCTCTCTCTCTCTCTCTATATATATATATATATATATATATATATATATATATATATATATATATATATATAGTATTATAGTATTTTCATCACCATCGAACTATAATCGGTGGGCAGGCCTCTATTGGGTAAACTCTGATCAGGTGGTAAGTTATATACCGAGCGTACTGTGGCCGAGCGCCTATGAGCGAGCCTAGGATGGCCAAGATACAGAGCCTAGTATGGCCGAGCGTCTATGAGCGAGCCTACTATGACAGAGCAGTTACACATACCGAGCCTTATAGGACCAGACAACTATTTTACTTACTATATTAAGAAAGATGAGTCAGTATCATTAAGTAAGCTTATCTTTAAATTATATTCGACTCCCAGGTACTTTCGGTTATTATATTATCAGTTCAGTTTCGGCTTTCAGTTATTTTGTTGCCTTACATACTCGGTACATTATTTCGTACTGACGTCCCTTTTGCGGGGGACGCTGCATTTCATGCCTGCAGGTCCTAATAGATAGTTGGATAGACCTTCATAGTAGACAAAGTCAAACATCAGCTTGGTTAGTAAGTTCCACTTCTCGCAGTTACCAGGTCTATACCTTGGAGTCCATTATATATATATAGATTTGGTGGGTAGGTCGAGGCCTTATCCCGACCATGATACAGTTCAGTTATCCCTAGAGGCTTGTAGACAAGGCTTGTACATTTTTTATATCAGTATTATATCTTTACCAGCCCTATGTAGATATTTAGTTTGGTATTGTTGGCTGTAGACGTTATTTTTAGATGATTCAGAATATGGCCTCATCGGCCTAAGTTGAGGGTTACCCCTCCAGAGTTCATAGTTACAGAGTGGTATGCTCGGGCCGAGTATGGCACCGGGTGTCGGCTAAGTCTCTTCACGTTTGGGGCGTGACAAACTTGGTATCAGAGTAGTTCTATCGTAGGGAGTCTACAAGTCGTGTCTAGTAGAGACTTGTTTATAGATGTGTTGTGCACCATATTATATAAATAGGAAGCTACAAGGCATTTAGGCGTCTGTTACCCTTCTTTCAAATCCAAATCATGCTATAGAGCTGAGTCATAAGAGTTCGAGCCATGACTTATGTTTGCTAATTATAGAGATGCTTGCAATTAGAAAAATTTGAGCTAGCCAAAGGGCTTATACAACAATAGGTAAGGCACTAATAAAGAGAGAGTTCTTGACGACATGGCCCTATTTGAGGCCCTATCATATTGTGCATACCAAATTTGCAAATTTCCAGCTTAAGACCCTAAGATGGAAATATCAAACACATCCCGTGAATAGGAGGACATGGGAGTATCAGAAGGTAAAAGTATAAATTTCAACAAGTAACGGAAGCAAGGTGAAGGAGGGTACGACGTATCTAGTTAGTGGCGATTATCAGAATTTACAATTCAAGCAGAGAAATATAAGGATTCTAAGTTACTTTTAAGAGTAACCGAGGTATGTACAATTGGCCATACCCATCTCAGTTTTGCCCTATGGGAGCTAACAAATATAGTTTAAGAGAAGGATGGGATATCACGATCCAACTTGGGTTAGAGTAACCCAAAATGGTGAATTGAGCCAGGGGAGCTAAAAGTGAAACAATGTTTTGTTGAAGTTCTCAGGATAATGTGATAGACAGAAATATTAGCAGGAGAATAAGAAGAGAGTAAATGAAGCATTATGAGTAAGGTATGATAAATGGGTGATAACGGTAAATAAAAATATGACAAGATGAGAGAGTCTATAGTCAAGTGAAGGAAAAGACAAGAGGTGACATGCCTTGAGACAATAAAAGAGTATAAGCTATAAAGTCATATCCTATTTTCGAGAAATGAGTTGGTGGCTCCAACTTACCAGAAGGAAACGTTAGACCTCCAGAGTAATAAATATCAGTATAGGCTAGTGAACCATATAAACCGAACATGAATTAGGGATAAGAGGATTTGATAATAGTCAACATCATGAGAATTTCAGAGATCATATTCCGGAAATGACAGAATGGACAATAGAAAAATAGCCTTTAAAGGTCATTCAGGAAGACGCTTACCTAAAGCATGCACTGTGAGCAGAGTTAAGCTTAAGGGACTGAGTGTTCTAGTTAAACTAGGTGTCACCCTCGTTCATAAAAAGTTCAGTTATCCCGGATACACAGGGAATACCGCAAGGCTAGTACAAGTCAGTGAAGATGTCAAAAGATGTTGAAGATGAAGAGTTAAAACATTTGTAGGTAAATCTTCAAACTTTTAAATGTTAGTAATCCCCTAAAGGGGGGAATATGGTGTGATATGGTATTAAGTCTGAGTTAAGTGGTTCAGGTAACTATAGAATAGTAAAGGAAGAATGCGGTAAAACAGCAAAAGGAATGAGATATCATTTACTCAGATCCTACAGATATGTTACGACTCCAGAACATTATACAAGTACGATGCTGGGGAGAGGCAGTAAGGGTTCCCACACCAGATGTTATTGATAAATAAGTGTGAATGAACACATAATACATTAGGAGCCAGTGTAAAAGGTAAGTTAAGACAAAATATATATTCCAAGAGAGGTTACGTAGAATATAAATATGAGCATGGACTGATGAGTAGTTAGTAGTTGATTCAGGATGAGCTTAGTTATGGCTAGACAAGAGGTCTCAAATAAATTAGTAGATCATACGAGATAAACATAGTGAAACCCAGCATAGGAAATTTAGTCTCATAGATACGACATCGTAATCCTGGAGAAATATTCAGATAGGAGTTGGGGTAATAAAAGGTACTGTATAAGTGTTACAGAAATAAAAGAGCGTGCAACTAGGGAGACAATCAAAATTTCAATTCAGAAGCAACCCTACGATAAAAAGGGCGTGGAGGTAAGTAACTAAGGATAATGATAGGCGATTAAGAACATCAGGAATTTTGTATGGTATACAATATAATAAGCTCGCGGCTTTACTAGAGTCATAGGGTCTTCCCTGAGTACTGCAATGAAAGACTAGATGAGAAAATAAGAAAGAAGGTTTCAAGCTAAGTATAGTGACCTAAATAGGAAATGATCTTATAACAACAGTCTCACTATAACATTGTATACACTCCATAAGAAAGTGGCACATATCGTGGCTAATGAACGGGAAAAAAAAAGTAATATTCGAGATCATATGAGTTGCACGATATTCCAATAGGTGTGGTTACTAAGATAAGCCAAGTACTCATGCAACAAGTGGCAGAACGATCAGGAAAAGTAATTGCTTACTTTTAACGAAAGCTGAGAAGGTACGAAAGGAATTATTTGATCTATGACCCAGAGTTAGTTACGTTATGAACGCATTTAAGATTTCGAAGTGTTATCTATGCAACATATATGTTGACATTGATACAGCTATAGGAGACTCCAGTATGAGTTAAAAGAAAAAATCGAGTCCACGTCAGAGACAAAAGCTTGAATTGTTAGAAGGTTATATCATGGATGTTCCATAGCATCCACGAAGGGCTAAAGTAATAAGTAATACCTTGAGCCGTAGATCAGAAGATAGAGTAAGCCTACTTAAAGGCTGAAATAGAAGAGGAAACTAAAGAGTTACATCAGCTAAAAACTCTGATGATTATAGAAATCGTGATTCAGAACATTGTAGAATCAATCTTAATATCAGAGGTATAAGAGAGATAGTGCAGTGGCCAGATTCTATAATGGCTCTACGATACAGCTAGTTAGAAGAGTACCACCCTCATAAGAAGTCAGTATAAAACTGCCACCGGATTGTGTATGCACCAGAGATTCAAGTATTATAGCAAAACTTCAAGTTGTGGATGTGAATTCCACCTAGGTGGAAGGGTGGTTAAGAAAGAGACAGAAAATACGATGCTATATTTAAAGGTAAGTAAGGTAAATGTAACGAAGGTGCGAGATACTCAAGTGCAGCAGGTTGTGAATAGTCCAAACTTCAAATAGAGGGTTAGAAGTGTTGTGATTCAGTATCCACAAATGATAGTTGTGTCGTCGGTGGCATATCTTCTAGCCTATGGTTTCTAGGTACCGAGAGGTGTAGTTGAGAGAGTAAAGAAGAATTAGAGACAATGTGATGTCTCGCTTTAGGTTCCAGAATAACATAAGGAAATCTGTGGTGCTATCAAGTTAAAGGAAGGCTGCGAGTAGTATAAATAGATATGTGTAGGTCGCAAGCTAAAGTATGGTAGAGCTACAAGGTTTTAGGTAGACGGGAGTAAGGATAAGAAAAGGTAAGTAAGAAGGTGACGAGAATAAATCCCGTACAAAGATTATACCTATGGTAAATTGATAGAAATATGCACACAGGAAGGGTTAAACTTGTGCAATGAGTTAAAGTTATCTAGACAACTTAAGATGGATAAGCTTAAGGAAAAGTTATTATACACTTTTTCTATGCTTTGAGTTGAGTTCGTTCAAGTATTTTGTTGAAACATGCTGCTCTAGTATTGAAGCGAGAGCTATTAGGTTCAAGGGGAAATTGGTGTTATAAGCAAACTTAAAAGTTGATCACTAGTCCAGTAGTCACTTTGAGCACATATAGGAGGAAAGTACTTAGAATGATAGGGTATTTTTGAGTACTGTAATTTGTAATAAGAGCTACCTGTTTGTAAATTCAATTTCAAAGGGTTGTAATAATTTCTTCTAAAATAGTTCAAGTTTGTTTCAATTAACTCTTAATTACATGTTTTTTTTGTCATTTGGACTTGGTACTGTCTCTCTCCTGAAGCCCTTGGGTTTGGCCCAAACGAGGTTGTACCAACAGTGTATAAGATTCTGAACTAGATATATGCTTGGGCTCAACTGCAGGCCGAAACTGTAAGCCATTGGCCCCTTATGACAAAAGGCTTACCCCATTAGAAGAGCTTTCTGTCATTGGGCTTTATCAGAAGCCCAGTTCCATGTATTTGGGCCACTTTAGCTTACATGTCTCATATTTGGGCCATT
>NW_027174957.1:0-24000 GCF_000390325.3 Nicotiana tomentosiformis
GCCACACCCATCTCAATTATACCCTATTGGGAGCTAACCGGTGTAGTTTAAGGAAAGGACGGGATATCAGGATCCGGCTTGGGTTAGAGTAACCCAAAATGGTGAATGGATTGTTTGCGTTAGTTGATATTTCCGAAGGATATAGCAAGTGTGCTAATAGATTTCCTTGTGAGACACCCAGATGGTGTACTCTAGAATAGTACAGCTAGATATGAATACTAGAATGTTCAAAGACGGGCACTGGAATCCTGGAAGGGATAAATATTACCTTATTATGGCTCCCGTCCCTAGTAGAGCGAAAATGCTAGGCAACCTGAAGAGCCAATGGATGAAGCAAGGGGAGCTAAAGGCAAAAGAATGTCTTGTTGAAGTTTTCAAAAGAAAGTGATAGGTAGAAATATTAGCGGGGAAATAAGGAGAGAGACAAGGAAGCATTTTGAGTAAGGTGTGATACATGGATGAAAATGGTAGATCAAAAAACAATGACAGTATAATAGAGTCTATAGTCAAGTGAAGGAAGAAGCTAGAGGTGATAGGCCTTGATACAACAAAAGAGTATAGGCCATAAAGTCATATCCTTATTTCGAGAAATAAGTTCGTGACTCTAACGTGATTACTAGAGGGAAAAGCTAGACCTTCAGAGTAATAGAAATCTGTATCGGCTGGCGAACAAGATAAACTAAACATCGATTAGAGACTAAGTGATTTGATAAAGGTCGACATCATGAGAATTTCATATTTCATTCCAGCAATAATACAATAGAGAACAGAAGAATCATGAAAAATTCAGATAATGGTCATTTAAGTAGACACTTCACTAAAGCAAGCAATGTGAGCAAAGTTAAGCTTAAGGGACTGTATGTGCCAGTTACACTAAGCGCCACCCTCACGAGTAAGGAAATTTCGTTATCCTTGATACAGAAAGATTACGGCAAGGCAAGCAAGGGTCATCGATGATATGAAAAGACACCAAAGAGGAAAAGGTAAAACATCTATAGGTGGATCATTGTGGCTCCAACTCTTAGTACTCCTCTAAAGTGGGGAATATGGGTGATATGGCATTAAGTCGGAATTAAGTGGTTCTAGTAACTATGGAATAGTGAAGGAAGAATGTGAAAAAAAAAAGAGAAAGTAATGGGATTGCACTTATCCAAATCCTACAGATATGCTATGATTCCAGAACATTATGCAAGAACGACGTCAAGGAGAGGAAGTAAGGGTTCCGGTCAGGGATATATTTGATAAATAAGGAGCCAGTGCGAGACGTAAGTTAAGACAAAGGAAATAACCCAAGAAAGATTATGCGGAATATTGACATGAGAATGGGCCACCGAGTAGTTAGTAGTTGATTCAGAAAGAGCATAGTCATGGCTAGACAAGAGGTAACAGACAAATCAACAGATCGTGCAAGATAAACGTAGTGAACCCCAACATGGGAAATTCAGTCTCGCAGAAATGACATCGTGATCCTTGAGAAATATTCAAATAGGAGTTGGGGCAGTGAAAGGCACCGTACGAGTGTTACGGAAATAAAAGAGAGTCTCACTGGGAAGACAGTCAAAACTTCAGTTCAGAAGTAACCGTACGAGCACATAAGTGTGAAGGTAAGTAACTAAGGATAATTATAGGTGAGTATGAATATAAAAAAAACTAATAATAATAATACGATTTGTTAAGATCGCAGCCCTGCAAAAATTAGAGGGTCCTCCCTATGTACTACAATGAAAGACTAGCTGAGGAAGTAAGGAAGAAGGCTTCAACCTAAGCACAGTGACCTAAAGAGAAAATGGTCGTGTAACAATAGTCTCACAACAACATTGTATGAACTCCATAAGAAAGTGGAACCTATCATGGCTAATGAACGGGAAGAAGAAAAAAAACCAAAAGGTGATATTCAAGATCATATGGGTTGTATGGAATTCCAATATGCGTGGGCACTAAGATAAGCCAGGTATTCATGGAACAAATTGCAGAATGATTAGGAAAAGCAATTGCTTGCATTTAAGGAAAGTTAAGAAGGAACATAAGGAATTATTTGATCAATGATCCAGAATTAGTTACGGACGCACATAAAATTTTGGAGTATTATCCGTGCAGCATATGTGTTGACAATCATACAGTCGTAGAAGACTCCAGTATAAGTTAAATAGAAGAAATTGAGTCCAAATCATAGACAACAGATTGAATTGTTAGAAGATTGTATCATGGATATTCCAAAGCGTCCATGAAAGGCTAAAATAATAAATAATACCATGAGCCGCAGATCGGAAGATAGCTTAAGCCTACATAAAGGCTGATCAAAAGGAAAAGGAAACTAAAGATTTACATCAACGAAGTAAATCAAGAGTCTGATTATTGGACCCAGAAACCTATAGAAATCATGATTGAGAACATAGCAGAATCACTATTAATATCAAAGGTACAAGAGAGATAGTACAACAACCATATTCTATAACGGCTTTACGAGAAAGCCAGTTATAAGAGTACCATGCTCATAAGAAGTCAGTATGAAGCTCCCACCAGATTGTGTATGCACTAGAGGTGCAAGTATTATAATAGAGCATCGAGTTGTGGATGTAAATTATACCTATGTGAAAGGGAGGTCTTGAAAAAAATAAAAGATGTGATGCAAGATTTTAAGGCAAATAAGGTAAAGGTGAATAACGTATGAGATACTCAAGTGCAGAAGGTTCTGAATAGTCTATACTTCGGATAGAAGACTAGAAGCGCTGGGATTCAGTATCTAGTAATGATAGCGGTATCGTCAGTGGCATATCATCCAGCCTATTGTTTCCAGGTATCGAAAGGACTAGTTAAGAAAGTAAAGAAGAGTTAGAGATGATGCGATGGCTCATTTGATGTTCCAGAATAACACAAGGAAATCTATGGTACAAGCAAGTTGAAGGAAGGTTGCGAGTAGTATAAATAGATATGTGTAGGTTGCAAGCTAAAGTATGGTAAAGCGACAAGGTTTTAGGAAGACAGGAGTAAGGATAATAAACGGCAAGTGAGAAGGTGAAGAGAAGGGATAATTTCTCAGAATTAAGCCCTTAGAACAAGAATTATAGAAAGTTCAGTATAGCCCGAATATACTCAAGGGAGTCTAAGACTAGTAGAATTTAAAAGGAGATGGAATGCTACCCTGGTATTGTGTTAGATAGAGGATGACGTTTGGGCCTTCGATTGAGTAATGATTTGATGAATTGTAAAGGATTAAAATACCCTCATAAGGAGAATCACATTGGGATACTATGAAATATGGTTATTGAAGTATATTATCACCCCTAGGTGGATCAGTCTAATCACTTCAGATGCTTCCCCAATGAGATATGAGCCCTAGTGACAATATATTACGTACGAAATTTCAAGTTATCAGTGGTAAATTGTAGATCAATAATGAGGTGAATCAATAATGGATGGACAAAAGTCACAAATTATGAGATGAGATTAGGCCTCCATTCTTAAGATGAACAGTAATGATGAAGCATTAAAGGACTTAGATTTATACATATAGGATAGGCACGAGAGTAACCTGGAGTTTGGTAGCAGACCTCAGTAACGATAAATCAAAGTAAGAGTTATGGCAGTAAATTCATACGGATGGATAAATGGACCTATGAAATAAGGTATAACGATATTCGTAAGTTCAACAAAGTACCGAGCAAAGAACATCAGTATACTCATAGATGACCAGAGGGACATCTTATCGAGCTCTGTATATGTTTACGAAGTGAAGTCTAGAGATTGTCTAAAAGCTTAATGAAACAAAAGAGAGAAGAGTCGCATAGGCACACTTACAAGGTCAGAGTCGTATATGGTGCATAACAGAAGGTAGCGACAGTTACAAGATTGGAAGGATTCCAATCACAAGTCGTGGTGTAAGAATGAGGCCTAAAGGGGGAAATGCCCAAGCCTTTGGATTTATTCACAAAACAATTGCCTAGATGGAAAGGAGAGTACTAAAGTAATCGGAAGACAAAGGTTATGAAAATGATAAGTGCATCAGTCGACATTCGAGGATGAATGTTCCAAAGGGGGGAATGATGTTACATCCCGCATTTTCGTATGTTAAAGTTTCGTCGTAAGTTAATCGACGTAAGGTTCGGGAATGAGATTATTTTGAGATTATAAGCATTATGCTATTTCAACGCGTAATCTGTAAATTCGTGAAGGTGAGAGGTAAGAAAATCGAAGAAAAGGGATTTCATCAAAGTTTGACAATTTGAGATAAAATACGGCCCGAGCTAAAATACCTGGTATTTATGGACTAGTACCATACAAGGTACCACATGACCATGATAGTAAGGTGAATAAAGTGTGTTAAAAGTAAGTAGTATTTTAAGTAATTTGAGATAATTCTTAATTATACGGGTAATTGGTTAATTACCGGGTAACGGGACATTACCTAATTACTTAATAAGTGGATAAAGGTTAACATTTCCCACCCCACTCCACGTGGCAGAAAACCCCTTATTAAGCAAATGACTCTTAGTCATTTCTTATTAGGTGGCATCCTAATACATTAATTACAAGACACCTCAAACTTTAAGACTTTCAAAACAAACCATACTACAATCAGATGCAAAACTCATTCCTAATATTTTCAATACCAAGACACTACAATCAGAAGAGAAAAATATTAGCAATTCTTCTTGCAACCAAACGATTCCAACAAGATTTAGCAACGTAAAATTTTGCCGTTCTAAAGGAGTACGGTGCAACCTTTTCCAAGAATATCATACAAATTTTTTCCCTACTCCAGGTATGTTAATGCTAAGCTCCTCCTTCATTTTGCATGATCTCATAATTATACAAGTTTGATAACGAGGTATAAAGAAGCAAATTCATGTCCCGGAATTTACGTATATTTTCCTAGTCTTGTAAATCACAATATTCTCCTTATCGGGACTTCATATTCAATTGTGTATTTCCTTTATCCAGTCAAGAGAGTAGAAAGTCTATATATACAGTATTACATTATTTTCATTACCATCGAGCTACAATTGATGGGCAGGCCCCTATTGGGCAACCTCTGATTAGATGGTAAGTTATATACGAGCCTACTGTGGCAGAGCGCCTATGAGTGAGCCCAGCATGGCCGAGACACAGAGCCTAGTATGGCCGAGCGCCTATGAGCTAGCCTACTACGACAGAGCAGATATATATATATATATATATATATATATATATATATATATACCGAGCCTTATAAGGTCGGACAGTTATTTTACTCACAATATTGAGAGAGTTGAGTCAGTATCAGCATGTGAGCATATCTTTATATTTTCTTTGACTCCCAGTTGCTTTCAATTATTATATTATCAGTTCAGTTTCAGCTTTCCGTATATTGCCTTTCATACTCGTTACATTATATCGTACTGATGTCCCTTTCTGGGGGCGCTACATTTCATGCATGCAGGTTCAGACAGACCGACGGGTAGACCTCCTCAGTAGGTGTTGCCATGTCTAGAAGTTTTGTGTACATATTATGTATGTATGTAGATAGGTTATGGGTGTCATGCCCCAAAATCGAGGAGCGCGACCGGCGCTCAATCGAGTGAACCCGACTTAGCAAGCATGTTAGATTTCATTCTACCTAAATTCATCCGTGAATAAAGAGGAGATGTACTCCGTTAATCAAATACTGAAGAGATTTCATTAACCGCTTTCTTTTCATTCCCATTAACAGCATCATTCAATATTTCCAAAATAGTACGAGTTTATAAATTTTATGAAAAACATCTTGCCAAATACCAACAGTTCTAATCCAATTCCCAAATTCAAATACCACCCACAACCTGTCTACGGAGCCTCTAAGTACAACTGAAGAGTAATATAGAAATGTCGGCAATAAGGCCCCGGCTATACCTCAACCACAAAGTACATAAGAAGCAAAAATACATGACCCCAAAATGAAGTGGGGCTCACCAAATTGGCTGAAAGGAGTGTACTGCTATCACTGATCAATGCCACCTGCTGCAGAGCCACCTGCATCCATTAAAGATGCAGCGCCCCCGGCAAAAGGGACGTTAGTACTGTCGAATAGAACTAGTATGTATAGCTAGAAATCCTCTTTCAAAATAGAAAGCCCATATGATCTATATGTGGAACACATAATATAATGTAATTGAAACAACCTGTACAAACAAGGACAACAAAAAGAGGGAACCTATTGTCTGCATTAATAATGTGTCTCATTAGACCGTCCTTAGTGTTCACATATCATATTATACACTTATGCGTTTCATAAACCGTCCATAGTGTCTATTCGTACCGTACATCTATACCTCTTATACACAATGCACATATGCGTTTCATAGACCGTCCACAGGATTTCATATTGCAATGGATTTGATGACACAATGTACCTATGCGTTCATAGACCGTCCACAGGATTTTATATCATAATGGATTTCATGACACAATGTACCTATGCGTTCATAGACCGTCCACAGGATTTCATATCACAATGTACCTATGCATTCATAGACCGTCCATAGGATTTCATAACACAATGTACCTATGCGTTTCATAGACCGTCCACATGATATAATAACACAATGTACCTATGCGTTTCATAGACCGTCCACAAGATTTCATAACACAATGTACCTATGAGTTTCATAGACCGTCCATAGGATTTCATAACACAGTGTACCTATGAGTTTCATAGACCGTCCACAGGATTTCATAACACCATATACCTATGCGTTTCATAGATCGTCCATAGGATTTCATAACACAATGTACCTATGCGTTTCATAGACCATCCACAGGATTTCATAACACAATGTACCTATGCATTTCATAGACCGTCCATAGGGTTTCATAACACATTATACCTATGCGTTTCATAGACCGTCCATAGGGTTTCATAACACATTGGAAATAAAAGTACAAATACGTACATCTCATAACCTTTCACACCACATATCACCTAATCCGTACTTTCAACCACTTACAACATTATTATTTCATTGGCTCTCTTGGTCATACAAATGATTATTTATTCATGGAGCAATGGCCGTATTTCATATTCCACACTTTCATTTCTTCCCTTTTATAGATCATAATCATAACTGTCAACAAGTAGAATATTCCGGAAATCACAACTTTAAATTCATCAGTAATGAAGGCTTTTAAACACAATCAGTTTCTTTCCAATAATTGGAGTAAAATGATTGGCAATCGAAGTACAAGTTAAAATCGTACACAATTTCCACTCACGAATATGTAAGAACGCAAAACACATTGGAAATTACTTACAAAGCATAACATTAGCTAAAACAGCCACATATGGGCATCACTTGAGTTCATAAACCTTTAGCCGATTATATTGTCGAAGTCCATTTTGGTATAGTTGAGTCAAAGCTCATTTCATAATCTTTCTCACATTATTTCATTTCATTGGCACCATTGGTCACAAGTATAGCTTTCACTATTGGCACGCTGGCCACACTTTATATTCCCAATTTACAAATTTCACTTCCATCCATCTTTATAGGTTATCAACAATAAGACATTCCCAATGAAGGATTTAGGTACACATATGAGCAATTACGAGTCTTAAGAATATTGAGATTTTTTCACACAATTTGGCATACTAGCTTTCATTTGAAATACGATTCAAGCCATCACATTTTAATACGCAACCCATACTTTGAAACTCACGGAAATATTATGGAATTCAATTCCAAGAGAGAAAGTTTAGTCAACATACCTCAATTGAGCTTTCTTTAAATTACTACAATGTTCCGGAAATTCTAGCAATCCCAATCTATTTGAGACATAACAAAATTGAACCATATTTAGGAAGATATTCATGGTCTTAGCTCATTTGAGCATTTTATCAAACACTAAGTGTGGATTAAGGTTCAAGGTCCTTTTATGGAGGATTCCATCATCCCACAACCCAATCTTTACCATTTTTAGCTCAACAATCTTTCTACAACCTTTGATAACACATGCAGGTAAAATAATCAACTCGCATGCCCAAAAATTATCTTGGTAATTACCCATGTTCAGACGATTTCGAAATTAGGGTTTAGGGTGTAGAATATTACCTCTTGGATGAAGACCTAGTGAGCTTGCCTTCTTAATCTTCCAAAACTTGAGCAAGAATTGAAGAACAAATATTGGAGAACAGCTTCTCACTCTAGGGCACCCTCTCTCACTCTAAAATGTCAGATTATAGCTCAAAAATGACCCAAAGAGTGTATTTAGCGAAATAGGGTCGGGTTTTAAAAATGGGTAGGACAGGGCCTTGTTCCGATCACAGTACATCCATTAGTAGAGGCTAGTAGACATATCCTGTCAGTTAATGCAGTATGTTGGGCTTGTAGGCCCTGTGCATATATTTTGTTGGCTTGTCAGGTATAGTAGTTATGACGGCCTTGCCGGCCGAGCTTTATGTTAACATTTAGTTAGCGATAGTCTCTATTCAATTTTATATTTTGCTTCACAAAGCATGACATTATATGTCCAGAATTTCTGAGTCGCAAGTTGGTACGCAAGGATAGATTAGGCACCGGGTGTCGGTCTCGCCCCTAGGCTCAGGGCATGACAAAAGTCTCCTGTCTAACTCTACGAGAGGGAAACTACCCCTAGGTGATGTATTTGATATGAGCTAATTATTGCGGGGGCTACGTATGCACGAGGTGACGAGAGTCCGTGCTTAGGTAGATTTATGATATGTCCAGGTAGACTTAGGTTCACTCCATGCTATTACTGTACTATTTGAGTTGTTCCTTGCCTATTAAATCCCTTTTATTTTACGTTACAACTTGATACCATACTTCCATAGAGATATAGACTTCTTATTATAGATATTTGACGAGTTTTATGATTAGCCGTGGAATAATTATGCTTCTCTTACGGATTTCTCCCGCGCTATGTGTTTTCCTCATAAGGTTTTCCTTAAAGTTCATAACTCACACATTTATTCGTGAGTAGGGCGAGGACCCGTTAAGGCTTCTTAGTCTAATGGGATCGGGCCGTTCGCCTCGACAGTACCACACTCTCATGGGAGCAGGTCGTTCACCTCGGCAGTAGAATAGATGCATCTATGGTTCATGTCGTTCGACCCTTGGTAGTGCACACAGTAAGATGGGATCGGGCCGTACGCCTCGACATTTCTATAAAATACTCTTATGCAGTTGTGCATAATATTAACAAGAAGCCCGTATATTTGTGAGTTTTTCCCTAATTTGAATTATAACGACCTATCTGGTGAGGTCCATTAGATATATATATATATATATATATATTTCTACTCCGGTTAAGTAGGTAACTGCTAGTTGGGAGCTTGAGTTTATGGTTAAGAGGAGGATTGTACCACGTATTTGTACTTGTTTATGTCATTTATTTACTCTGCCTCATATATGTTTACTCTTACTGTATCTGTCTTATTGGACCACTAGTAAGTGTCGATATCGACCCCCGTCACTACTTCTCTGGGGTTAGGCGAGATACTTACTGGGTACGGGTTGATTTACGTACTCATGTTGCACTTATTGTGTAGGTATATATTTGTTTTTGGTGGTCCTCTTGGTGCAGAGGCACAGCTACTGTGAGGACATTACCGTGAGTTGCATTTTATACTATGATCCGCAGCATATAGAGTCTCCATCAGCATTATTTATATTCTCCTGTCTAACTTGTATTCCAAACAGATGTTGTATTTTATTATATTTCCTAGTTGATGCTCATGTACTTGTGACACCGGATTTTGGTGGTTTCTACTAGATGTTCAGTATGATGATTCACATAATTTTTCTCACTTTACCCTGTAAATTCTAATTGGTACTATTTAGTTAATAAAAGTTGTAATTTCAAGTAATAAAATGAGTAATTAAGCTGATAAATCATCGTTGGCTTGCCTGACAGTGGCGTTAGGTGCCATCACGACCTATAGTGGATTTTGGGTCGTGATAGCTTGGTATCAGAGCGTTAGGTTCACTTAGGTCTCACAGTCATGAGCAAGTCTAGTAGAGTCTTGCAGATCGGTACGGAGACGTTTATACTTATCTTTGAGAGGTTACAGGACTGTTAAGAGCACTTTCCTTCTTGATTCCTCATCCTGCGATTTGATTCCTTTGGGGCTTGTGCCTTTATTTCTTTCCTACTCAATCTTATGAGACGCGAAGCACTTGTTAACAATTGGGCATCAAAGAATGGTAGTGGTACTGCAGGCGTGGTGCAGGATGTTTTCCCTGCGTATTCTGGCAGGCTATCATCGTCGCCTTGTGGAGGGATGTCCTGTCATTTAGCTCAGTATCCGCATTTCATGTGGTTTTGAGGATATGCATAGATTGCTATGATGTTCATGCGTTGATATCGCATAGTGTTGGTGTTATGGTAGGGTACTTGTTTATGTGTTGAGGCAGTGAACGACTTAAAGGAGGATTTCTCAATGCATGATTTAGAGGTTTGGCATTTAGTTCCAGCAAAGGAAAGGCAATCGGACTATAGATGTTCAGGCTTGGGTTAAAGGAGTGCCGAGACATGATATTTCAAGCGTCGTGGAATTTTCATTGGTGATGTGGTATTTTCGTCCTTGTTTGAATGCATTAAAGTTCGCCGGTGTTATGGTCTTCTTTGATTTTCCTTCGAGGTAGGGTGTGGTGAAATGTTTCCTGAGGAATGGTTGTTAGAGATGGTAGTGTGTAGCGGTTCAGAATCGATATGATGTTTCTAATGCTAATGGCTCGAGAAAGATGATCTTCGATGAGGTTTGGGGTTGGTAGAAATTTATCAGTTCAGATGCTACAAAGGTTGATTTTGATTTGAGGCAGCAACTGGGCATCGAAGGGTGAGGAAGGACATGGTGGGAGGTGTCTCGTGGTGGTTGAATTGCTAGTAGGTCAAGAATGGAGAACAGGTCGAAGAGTTGGTTAAAAAAGATAGTTTAGCCGAATCGGGAGTGGTAGAGTAGCGTATAGATTCTATGGTAGGATAACCATGTGCCTTGAGAAAGTTTAGGGTGAGTTCTGTACCGTGATGGAAGGTGATTAGGTCTGTGAATTTTATTTGGAATGGTGGTTACTGTTATTAGAAAGGTTGAATATTACTGAAATAAGTTTCCTTGGAGTGTTTGGGGGTGTAAGAGCTTGACTATCATTATGGGATACGACGTGACTTCGAGTTTGGAATATATTGTCAGTCTTTCAGTTGATGCCAATGGGGAATGAAGAGACTTGTACAGCTGGTGGATGAGCGTGGGCTCAGGAGGGTTTACTAATTTTCGTGGTAGTTGTACCAAGTGCAGCATCGTTGGGAGATGCCGG
The DNA here is from genome assembly GCF_000390325.3 of Nicotiana tomentosiformis. NCBI lineage: Eukaryota > Viridiplantae > Streptophyta > Magnoliopsida > Solanales > Solanaceae > Nicotiana > Nicotiana tomentosiformis. The sequence goes on from NW_027174957.1 coordinate 11,286, forward strand.
TATGGAATTCCACTGGTGGGCTATCTCCTATGATCAGGTCAGCGGTTGCGTAATTTTTGATGATGCTACTACGAGGAGTTCTATTCAATACCCAAGGGGAGGTCGAGTAGTCAATTGTGGCTGATAATTCGGGGTGTTGTATGAAGAGTTTAACAAAAGATTTCGAGAAATTTGGCAGTTGATGGAGCAAGATCATGGTGATTGAGAAGGAGGAATCCTTGTGGGTCCTACATTATGTGATGGTAGCTCAAGGCTAAGTGGGGGAGCCCACCGTCTACAATTGGATCGTGTGGTTGTCTGCTTCGGTTTCGAGTTATCAGTGCATTGGTGGATCATCTATGACTAAGAAAAGAAAACATCAGTGGTAATTCGAGCTAAGGACTTGATGAATGTGTGTTATATCTCGCTTTATCAATTTAGGTGCAGGTTTTGGGATGACTTAGAGTTTATTCTTTTTGTGGATGTGATATACAAGGAAAAGAATTCATATGGTTGCTTCTTTGAAGGGGTGTTCATGTGCTAGCAGAGCGTTAGATTTTGGTCATATTCGGGACCAGGTCAGAGTGGGTGACTCTCAATAACGGTCCTAGGGGGTTCAAAAACTTAAGTGTAGTGCTTAAGGATTTCGGGTCTATCATGTGGTTAAGGATTAAGTTCGTGCAGTGGATTATGAAAGGGCTTGGAGTGTTCTATGTTATCATTGGGTTTGCGGTGCGATATTGGAGAAATGGAAGAAAATAGTTTCGGATTTGCAAAAGTCTTGCAAGATGGGTGTACCAATTGGAGATGTTATTATGTGCTTGAGGAGCGTATGAGATGGTTTATGGGTATTGAGATGATGGGTTCTCGTGATTCGGATCACTCGGGATGAGTGCGGATTGAGTTCGTATGTTTTTAATGGAGCTATGATTATTTCTAAGGAAAGTCAAGAGTGAATTAGAAGAAGTTGGTTCGGTTATACTTATTGAATCAGCATGACTGTGGCAATGATCGGTTCGTTCAGCGTGTATAGTTATACCTGTGGTTGGTGGTTGTACGTGCAGGCTTGACAGCCACCCTAACTTGATGAATATGGGGGGTATTTGATTCAAATGTCCTTGTTGTGTAAATGGATTCCGGAAGAGTTATGACGGTTTAGATCACAACTCGAGGTTTGTATTTTCTGCGGTTGGGAATTTCAGTTGTTGGTTGCAATAGTTCTTCTGAGATGTGTTAAGCAAAGGTTTCTAGCCAATGAAGTGTTTATTCTACTAGTAGTTCAGGGGTTATGATGAATTCTTGTACTCTTGTACATCGGCATGATAGTTGAGGATCAATGTTGCGGTTCGGTATTGATAAGAATGTTACGAGCTCAGATGAGCACGGAAGAATTCAGATGTTCAGAGTAAGCTAGCATTTTCTTTAGTGTCACCTGAGGACGGTGTCCTGTGTAAGAGGCTTTGTGTATTTAATTGCGGACTCTTGGTTGGCTTTACATAATTAGTACGATTGGTGGTATGAAGGTTTAGACTTTTCCTGTGGGAGCGTATACCACGGGGAAATTTGTATAAGTGTGACATGTTAGTCACTTGATTGTTAAGGATTGAAACCAAATGTGGAGATTATGGGATTGTCGCTAATGTGAGTTTATGCATGAACGACGCTCTATTTGATTAGCTGTGAACTGTGGGAGTTTGTTCCAAATTGGATGACTGCTCGTTTGTGTCATGAATAGGGCCAGTGTGGATCCTTGATAGGTTATTGGCGTGGTATGGTATGATCAGAATCGGTTTGAAGTTCGTTGGTGGGTCTAATGTGAATGTGTGCTCTACGTCAGGTCAGATGTGTTCATTCGTCATAGCATTGCTTATGGAGGAATCTTCGGACTTCGTCAACTATTCCATGTAATACTCTATTGTGCCATGTGGGTTGTGAGATGACTTGATTATTTGCACGTGTGTTGAAGTATCGTGTAGCTTGTGGTGTTATATGAGCAGGATGGCTCTCGAGATGTAGGTCATTTATCGCACCTCAGTTGTGGTCGAGTTTCATAGCATATGGTGCTATCTGTCTCCCCAGGATTGTATTTTTGCACTTGGCGTGCTTGTGGTCGATATTCGATATTTCCTAGGTATAAGCATTTTGGCATGATGGGTATTTCCTTATTTATGGTTATATGTGGATCGGGTGGCACACCGCCACGAGTATGTTGTTTGGATCGGGTTGCATGCCGCAATGGTACCATGTATGGATCGGGTTGCACGCCGTAACAGTGAGATGATGAGTACGGTTCCTATTCCATTCTTGTGTATTTTGTTTCTTGCTCTCTAAGAAGTGTTCATAGCGTCAGTTCGATCGTTTTATTCATTCCGTGGGCTGGCTAATTCTTTTTCCAGAGTTCCTTCTTCCTTATATGTCGTAATCAAGTTGTATCTTGTTGGCGCATTGATGGCGTCATATGACATCTTGGTCAGTGTTTGAGGTGGCTTAATTTCGAGCAGCTTGTACTGGGTGAGATGAGGTTATTGGACCTAAAATTTGTACGATCAGGTTTTTGTGGGGTATATTAAAGAGCAAATATCGTTATTCAGTTTACAATGAGATAATGGTCCTTGTCGGGAGGAGAAACTCCATGATTTGTTGATTCGACAGATGGTTATGAGTTTTTACACATCTCTTCCGTCGTAACAGTATTGCGAGAGTTGGAACATGGCTTTTATGTGTTATGGGGTATACTACGGGATTCGGGTCAGTGCAATTTTAGCTTTTGTGTTTGGAGGAGGCTGTCTTGGGCAAATGAGTTATGCGGTGCGTTGTGTGATGTCAGCATGGGTGCATGATCATGTTTTGGTACAGTGTGTAGTGATCGATACAATGATCGTATATTAGAATCAGGCTTTGTAAAGAAATTTTGAGGTTAGAGTTTGGTTCTAAGGTTTATGACTAACTAAAAGGGAGAATCTTCAGTCTGACTCGAGCTGATATGCTCAACTGAGTTTTTGTGGCATGGGTAGGTGCACAAGGTGTTGAACATTGACTTTAGGGCAACTCCGGAGCAGTTCTTGGCACGTTCGAGGACGAACGTATGTTTAAGTAGGGAAGAATGTAAAGACCCAACCAGTCATTTTGAGCTCTAGCGCATCGTTCAGCGGTTTGAGGCCTTAAGTAGTTTCACTTAATGTATTATGACTTGTACGCGCGATCGGAGTTGATTTTCGGGAAGTTCAGAGTTGATTCAGATGGAAAATTCTAATTTCGGAAGCTTTAAGTTGGAAGAATTGACTAAGCTTCACTTTTGAGTAAACGACCTCGAAATCAGGATTTGAAGGTTCCAATAGGTTCGTATGATAATTTCGGACTTGGGCGTATGTTCAGGTTGAGTATCGGGTCGCCCGGGAGCATTTCGACGCTTATTTTGGAAGGTTGGCATTTTAAATGTTTAAGAATTTCATAAGTTTGATTTGAAGTGGATTTTGATATTATCGATGTCCGTTTGGAGTTCTGAGCCTTGGAATAGCTTCGTTATGTCATGTCATTTATGACTCGTGTGCGAAATTTGAAGTCATTCCGGATGGATTTGATACCTTTCGGCACAAGATATAGAATTTGGAAATTTGGAAAATTATAAGTTTGATTCGAGGCGCGATTCATGATTTTTATGTTGTTTTACGTGGTTTGATGCTTCGACTAAGTTCGTACTGTATTTTGGGACGTGTTGGTATATTTTGTCAAGGTCCCGAGGGACTCGGGTGGATTCCGGATTGTTAACGGATCAATTTTTGGACTTAAGGAAATGCTAGAAATTTCTTGTTGCTGGTGCGATCGCTTCTGCAGAAGCTGGGTCGCAGAAGCTACTTCGTAGGAGCGAAAACCGCATTAGTGAACCAGGGAAGGCTGGCTAGGGAAGGCTTCGCAAAAGCGTAAAAAAAAGTGGTCGTAGAAGCGAGCTGGAGCATAGAGGTGACTATGGCTTCGCACCTGCGGTTGCTCGGAAGCAAGAAAGATCCCGGAGGTGCGATGGAGATGCTGACCAGTGGACTTCGCATATGCGCATTTGTGGTCGCAGAAGCGGCCATGCTGATCATAGAGGCAGAAAGTCGTCTAGGCAGAGGTGTTCTTTTAAAAGCGGGATTTGGCTCATTTTTATCTCATTTTCTTCCATGGGAGCCGACCTTGGAGAAATTTTGGAGTGCCATATTCATCATTTATTTTGGGGTAAGTGATTTCTTCTCATTGTGAGTTATATACATGAATTATATATGGATTGGAACATGGAAATTAGTAGAAATTTTGGATTTTTGGTCGAAAACGTAGAATTTGGTATTTTTGGATTTTGACCACGAAATTGGACATGGAATTAAGAATAAATTATATATTTGGGTTCGTAATGTTATGGGCAATGTTTATCTTTGAAAAGTTTCGGAATCTGGGCACGTGGGCCTAAGGGTTGATTTAATTGACTTTTCGAGCGGAGTTGGAATTGCTATGAATTGAATTATTATGAGTATTAGAGTATATCTTTATTGGTTTGCACATTGTTTGACTAGTTTAGGATCGACAGGAATCGGTTTAAGGAGTTAGAGAGGCTTTGGAGCCGGTTATGGAACTTCGGAGTAGGTAAGTCTCCTGTCTAACTCTATGAGGGGGAAACTTGTCACGACCCAACTGGAGGGTCATGACTAGCACCCGGGCCATACTTGCCGAGCACCAACGTACATTTTATCTAACCTTCCTTATTATCTTTAAGGGCCGACAAGATCAATATAAATAGTAGACATGGATCATGAACATCCAACAATGAAAGATAATGTCATGAATATACATAACATGGGACGACAAGACTGTCAAGAAACTATATATAAGGTACGAGCTATCATGATGCCATGAAAGACTATACAACAAAAATCAGCCGAAAAGGCATTCTAAACCATACATAAGTCGACACCTGTCTATGAGCCTCTAAAGGAACATAAGTGCTACAACATTGCCGGAACAGGGCCCCGACATACCCATAATGTCTATAACAAAAATGCATACCAAGACCACGGCAAGTCCGGAGAAGGGATCTCGCCAATAACCGCTGAACTGGACAGCCTACTGTGGTGGGGGAGCTACGTCTACCTGTCTATCAGGACCTGCAGCACGACATGCAGCGTCCACAAATAAAAAGGACGCCAGTACGAATAAAGTACTGAGTATGTGAGGCAAGAAAGCATAAGTAAGAACAATAATGTAAACAGGGATAGAGAATATACAACCTGTGACATCTGGGTACCTCTGAGGGCTACTGACATGAAATACATGATACATACATATATATACATAAACTTTTAAAACATACGCCTTTGTGGGCATCACCATCATCATATCGTACCCGGCCATAATAGGCTCGGTAAAACGTACCCGGCCATCATAGGGCTCGGTAGAATCGTACCCGGCCACGTGGAGCTCGGTAAAACCCAACTGATCAGTGGTTGCACAATAGGTGCCATACCCGGCCGACTATAGCGCGGCTCGGTAGAGTAAAATAGATACATATATATGATGCATGCTGGACTCATTGGAATCACATTTTGAACCTTTCGGAGTGACGTAAGGTCGGTATCCTTCGTACATGTTATTAGGATTAACTCTTCATCAAGAATCTTATAAGAATAAGGAACTACCAACAACATTGATAATATAAGAATAAGAGAAGTAACATCAATATCAATCGTTTCATAAGAAGGGCAGCAATGTAAGTACTGCTAGCTTCTAAGAGTAGAGTATCTTTGGGAGCTCGTTCATTACATTATGTACAATCGGAATCATGCAAAAGAATGAAGGGGATAGCCTCACATACCTTGTACATACTGCCCAACCTCAAGCTATGCAAATGTCACGACTCCTTAGTCTACAATAAGACATATGACACTATTATTATCGTTTAAGCGTCGTAACTATTATGTATCGACCACAACCTATTTTACGATGAAACGGACAGCACCTCCCCTATTTATATGACTTCCCACAAGTCAATACAATCACCAAACAGCCCAAACAACATCATTAATAATCATATTGAGCCTCCAAAACAGTCCACAAACCAACAACATTACTACCAAGCCTTTCGATATATATTTCACAAGTTCTAGCTTCAACGACTTAGCTGCAACTTGGATAATCTTAAATATATATAGAGTAAGAGGTTACTTACCTTTAAACAGAAAGAACAACTCCAATTTGACCTTAATTTTCCACGAAATATCCCTTCAATTCTGCCACAAGAACAAGGAAGCAAAACTAGCAATTAATTCGGGTTTTTCGGCACTAGAATTACTTTAGAAGACTTGAAATCACCTAGGGTTGATATTAAAAACTTGAAGGTGTATTTACAGGACATAAAACACTTAAAACAACCTCCCACACGAGCTGGAACAACACAAAAATCAGCAACAACAAGAAGAACAAGAAACTTACTAGCGCCACGGGATTCCCGATATTTGATTTGTGTTGTTTGCCCTTTGTTTGGGTCTTGGATCATGAGAGAACCTTGAGAGACTGTTTTTAGGGTTATAAGGTCTGAATATACTGAAAAATAATGACTTAAAACGGGGTTGAGGTATCTTATATATGTCCATATGTCTTAAACCGCCTTTGTGGGCCCCATAGAGAGCAGCTTGGCGCACTCTCGCGAAAACGCGAATATCTCTCTATTCCGAGATCGTATCAACAAACGGTTTAATGCGTTGGAAACTAGACTCATAGATCTTCAATTTGATAGGTAGATCAACCCATAATTCCAAGCACATTGGGAGAAAAATGCAGTAACATTTGACCTAAAGTTTAAGTAAAATTATAAACCTAAGTTGCGACAACTTTTATCGACTTTTGTTTCATAACTCGCTTGACTTCAAGACTTATGATGCGGATATTATATGATTCAAATACATTAAAACAAGACCTCTTGGGACAGTTAATCACCTCTAGTGTTACCCGAAAATACGGGTTACAACATCCTTGATTCGTTTAACTTCTAATATTTGTTAACCACTCTTATACACCCTTGTATCGTTTAAGACCAATAGGATTAACTTCTTATCATCTCAAAGATAATCTCTTCTTGGATTTACGTCGACTAACTTACGGCATGATCTATGCTATGCGAATTTGGGTTGTAACACCCTCTCCCCCTTAGGAACATTCGTCCTCGAATGTAAGGGTTTATGGGGTGTCTAACTCATCGTGGATTCCGACGGAGATTTCTGGTTGAGTTTCCCCTAAAAAATGGACACTAGCCAAACTTGCAAGCAGTTAAACCTAACCTATGGCCTTACAAGACTATACAAAGCATTATGGATTTGTACATTATCTGCATATTACCATTTTGTATTAAAAAAAAGAGTATTCACAAGCTATTGCTTACCTCATAGAGCCGTTTCACCTTATAATGCGTCCTTCTTTCCCCCGGCATCCTCGTTATCTTCACTCTGGAATAGGTAAGGGTATTTAGACTTCATCTCCTCTTCTGCTTCCCATGTCATTTCTTCTATATTCTTGTTCCTCCATAATACTTTCACGGAAGCTACATCCTTTGTTCTCAGCTTGCGGACTTGTCGATCTAATATAGCCACTGGCACTTCATCATATGATAGATCCTTTGTAACTTGTACATCTTTGATAGGGACGACCCGAGAAGGGTCTCCAATACATTTCCTCAACATAGATACATGGAATACCGGGTGGACAAATTCCAATTCAGATGGCAATTCTAACTCGTAAGCAACCTGTCCAATTCGTCGAAGAATTTTGTACGGCCCAATATACCGCGGACTCAACTTACCCTTCTTCCCAAAACGCATAACACCCTTCATCGGCGAGATCTTCAGGAAAACCCAATCACCAACCTCAAATTCCAGATCACGACGTCGGACGTCGGAATAAGACTTTTGCCTGCTTTGTGCCGTCCTCAGTCGCTCTTGTATCACTTTCACCTTCTCAATGGCTTGGTGAATCAAATCTGGCCCATATAATTCTGTCTCACCGACTTCAAACCATCCAACTGGTGATCTATATCTCCTCCCGTACAGTGCCTCATACGGGGCCATTTTAATACTGGAATGGTAGCTATTATTATAGGAAAATTCTATAAGTGCCAGATGGTCATCCCAATTCCCCTTGAAATCTAGAACACATGCTCGTAGCATATCTTCAAGCGTCTGGATGGTACGTTCAGCCTGTCCGTCAGTCTGCGGATGGAATGTAGTGCTGAGATTTACTTGTGTGCCTAAACCCTTCTGAAAAGACCTCCAAAAGTTAGCCGTAAATTGAGCTCCTCGGTCTGATATAATAGATACCGGCACACCATGAAGCCTAACAATCTCCTTGATATACAACTTCGCATAATCTTCAGCCGTGTAAGTTGTCTTAACTGGTAGAAAATGGGCAGATTTTGTAAGTCGATCAACTATCACCCAGATGGAGTCAAACTTATGATAAGAGCGAGGTAATCCAATAATGAAGTCCATATTAATCACCTCCCATTTCCAGGTCGGAATCTCTATATTCTGAATCAATCCACTAGGTTTCTGATGCTCGATCTTTACTTGTTGACAATTAGGACACTGGGCTACAAATTCTGCAATAGACTTCTTCATGTTATCCCACCAATACTGCTCCTTAACGTCATGATACATCTTTGTCGAGCCAGGATGGATAGAATATCGGGACTGGTGAATCTCAATCATAATCTTCTCTCGCAACCCTGCCACACTAGGTACACATAATCGGCCCTGGTATCTCAGTGTCCCATCTCCTCCGATCTTGAAAGCTGTAATCTTACACTGCTGAATTCCCTCTCTCAATCTTACTAAGGTAGGATCTTCATATTGCCGTGCTTTTACCTCGGCTACCAAAGATGATTCTGTTGTATTCTGTACAGTAACACCTCCATCATCAGAGTCCAACAATCTGATTCTCATATTGGCCAGCTGGTGAAGCTCTTTGGTCAACCCTTGTCTACCTGCCTCAATATGTATTAAGCTTCCCATTGACTTACGGCTGAGAGCGTCTGCCACAACATTAGCTTTACCGGGATGGTACAATATCTCGACATCGTAGTCTTTCAGTAATTCAAGCCACCTACGCTGCCTCAAATTCAACTCCTTCTGCTTGAAGATGTATTGTAAACTCTTGTGATCTGTGTAGATGTCAACATGGACGCCGTATAAGTAGTGCCGCCATATCTTCAAAGCATATATTACTGCAGCCAATTCCAAATCATGAGTCGGGTAATTCTTTTCATGCTTCTTCAATTGTCTTGATGCATAAGCAATCACCTTCCCACGTTGCATCAATACACACCCCAAACCTATACCTGAGGCATCACAATATACCACATAACCTTCTGTTCCTTCTGGGAGAGTGAGCACTGGCGCAGATGTCAATCGATTCTTTAGCTCCTGAAAACTATGTTCACAAGCATCAGACCACTGGAACTTAGTTGCTTTCTGTGTTAACTTAGTCAATGGTGCTGATATAGAGGAAAACCCTTCTACAAACCGCCTATAATATCCTGCTAGCCCCAGGAAGCTGCGGACTTCTGACGGTGTTGTAGGTCTCGGCCAATTCTTCACTGCATCGATCTTCTGAGTGTCGACACTAATACCCTCATCAGATATCACATGGCCAAGGAATGCTACTGAGTTCAGCCAGAATTCACATTTAGAGAGCTTAGCATATAACTTATGATCCTGAAGGGTCTGTAATACTATCCGCAAGTGGCCCGCATGTTCCGCCTCCGAACGAGAATACACCAGAATGTCATCAATGAATACGATCACGAACACATCAAGATAGGGCCTGAATACACTATTCATGAGATCCATAAAAGCTGCTGGGGCATTTGTTAGCCCGAACGACATCACCAAGCTGAGTTAGGACACTGTTGAGGTTTATGGTAGACCATGATATTAGTTTGTTGCTATGCAACTCGTGGTCCTCTTTATGTGAAATTGCATATCCCTCTAACTATAATTTTTTTGAATAAGGCTCACTTGTTTAAAGTCTTTTCTGACCTATTTTGGTTAATGTCTTGTGCTAAACTTAATTTCTGAGAGCTTAGCATGTGCATGTATGTCATGTTAGCTCAATAGACTTGTTTCTTAGGCCCTCTTGTTTAGCCAATCTTGTTCCCTTAGCTTATAAGAATCGTGACCACTGTTAATAGGCTTTAGGACTGTCAGTTGGTTATCATGTATGGTTTTCCCCTTTAAGCTTGGTATGAGTTTGTGTATGGCCCTGGGTGTGCAATTGATACATTCTTTCTCTGAAACATGTTGGGTCCTGGGTTCACTATTCGTGTGAAAGGAGAAGCTTGCTCAAGGCCCAGGTGTTACTAGGTTATATTCTTTTGGGCCTGTTCTGTGTATTGGGCCAGTAGCCTTTTAATATATAATATTCGCACTTGTATTCATTATTTTGGGGTCTGTAATAATTTGTAAACGAAAACAGATGGGGAGATTATTAAAGGGGGTAGGGTACTCTAATTTTCACATAAATGGGTAGAAAGCATGCCTACAGGATCTATGTGATCTATTCGCTATTTGCTTTTACATGTTTTTAACTTAATGAATAGAAAGCCTGTCTATAGGAGTCACACATACACACATTACTTAACTTGCCAATGCATGCTATTTCAAGTATTTGCCATACCTGTTTCTACTACTGTGCTTTTTTAGATAGCATGTTTATAGGGCGTAGCAATGCAATATTCTACTTACCTAGGTGCCATGCCTATAGAACTTCGAATGACTAGTCTATCAATTTCCTCAATTATCATTGTATTGCTCATCTAGATACCATACCTATAGGTTTAATAGTCAATCAGTTGCCCATATCATTTATAATGAATAGATAGCATGCCTATGGGGATAAACTATATAAAATCAACGCTGATAATTCATGATTTTGGGGTCGTTTCCTTGCCTTTTGCGCAAACAATCTAGAAATCATGCCTATAGGTTTGTAACCTTCAAATACATTGCCTGCATATTGCTAAAAATCATAATCACTTAGTAACCATGTCTATAGGACTTATAATGATTTAATCTGTACGTTAGCCTAAAATGCAGCATTGCCTGTTTGATATTGGAATCATATAGAGATCATGCCTTTAGGACCAAAAGATTCTAAGTCTCAAGTTCGAAACGTTCTATTGCTTAATCTGAAAATCAGTCTGTGTGCTTCTCTATTTATGTGTGGAGGCTAACATGAGACTCTCTGTTGTTATGTACGACTCTCTTTGTTCTTGAATGCGCGATTAGTTTTATAGTTTTTGAGCAGCCTAAGTAAGTCTAGAACCACCCAAATAGAGGTCCAAAGCCTCCTGGACCATAGGCATAGGATGGGTAGTGCACACATAGGCCGAGACTTAGAATTGAATTAGAACGCTTTAGGTAAACAACTTCAACATAGTAATCGGGTAGCAGGAGATGATAGTCTGTGCCCGCTGAATAATATGAGCAAATCCTATTTAAATAGAGTTGCGAAGTATTATTTATGTTGCACGGGGTGATCCTTTAGGCTAAAAAACTTAGGACCCCTACCCTCCTTTATATCCTTTATATTCACACTTAGTCATTTAATATAGACAATTGTAGTCGTATCCATGTAGTCCTTGAGATTTGTACCAATTCTCATTGTTTTATAATAAAACTTCTTCGACTTTTATATTTCTTGTTTATATGATCACCTAGCCTAATTACGTATTCCACATAGTCTTAAGTTCGGCTGGGACCTACAGTTGTGGACCTCGAAGAGTGCCTAATACCTTCTCTTTGAGGAAATTTGAGCCCTTACCCGATATTTGGTGGCGTTGGCTAGTCAAACAGAGTTATTTGCAAATAGGTTCCCTAACGTACCTTAAAAATTATTAGGTGGCGACTCTCCTCTTTTAATACCCTCATTTAAATGAGATGTCATACGTCGAAGTTCGATTTTCCGAGAAAACGGGGCGCGACAGCACCATATGCTTTTTGTCGGGTCTCTGCTTCATGGGTGATTTTGGATTGTCATCATCCTCCACGAGAATGGTTGGAGGGGAAGGAGGGGGGACAGGTACATCTTCCTCGGGCTCGTCCCCGAGCCGGGGAAGGGAAAATGAAGGAAGGACCCGAGAATTAAATTCCTCCTCTTATCCTGAATCCCCCTTTTTAAGTTCTTCATCTTCTTCTGCTTCTGGTCTTAGGGGAAGAAGGACCCTCCTCACCGGCTTTCTGCATCTACAAGGATGACTGTTGGACAATATCTTGAGGGATCTCAAAATCCAAGACACCAACCAGGACAAATGATGATCTAGACTCGAAGCCTGCAACAACATAAAAAGAGTATCAAGAATATCACCGAAAAAGAGAAGTTAGAGTAGTCTTTGGCTGAGAAATATGTATAATGATTTTTAGACTCACATCCGTTGGTGGTAGAGATTGCTTTCCACAGTCTCATTTCCATGCTTGTTGACTTCAAAATATTATTGACTATATCCTTCATATACGATAGCACGGCAATGATGAAATCCAGAGTGGCTGCCCGACATAAAGTATTGAAGATTTCAATCTAAAATGATAGAATAACAAATAAGGAAAAATGAAAGAACTTATGTTTGAAATTCCACTTCTCTAGGAAGGGGAGGTCTCTCTCACTCAAAATGCCCCGGGTAGATACTCTAATGAACCTCTCGTACCATCTTCGGTTGGAATTG
>NW_027174958.1:0-24000 GCF_000390325.3 Nicotiana tomentosiformis
AGCTTAACCCAGGTAGAACCTTTTCGCCTCTAGGGATCCAGCTCATTGTTCCGGTTAGATGTACTCATAGCTCAAGTTATTTTACGTAGCTTAACCCAGGTAGAACCTTTTCGCGTAGGGGGATCCAGCTCATAGTTCCGGGTAGAAGTACTCTTCACTTAGTTTGTTTTACATAGCTTAACCCAGGTAGAACCTTTTTGCCTATGGGGGATCTAGGTCATAGTTCCGGGTAAAAGTACTCTTCGCTCAGGTTGTTTTTCTTAGCTTAACCCAGGTAGAACCTTATCGACTCTAGGGATCCAGCTCATAGTTTCTGGGTAGAAGTACTCTTCGCCCAGGCTATTTTTTGTAGCTTAACCAGGTAGAACCTTTTTGCCTAGGGGGATCCAGCTCATAGTTCCAGGTAGAAGTACTCTTCGCCCAGGCTATTTTTTTGTAGCTTAACCCAGGTAGAACCTTTTCTCCTAGGGGGATCCAGCTCATTGTTCCGCGTAGAAGTACTCTACGCCCAGGATATTTTGCGTAGCTTAACCCAAGTAGAACCTATTCGACTGGGGGGATCCAGCTCACAGTTCCATGTAGAAGTACTCTTCGCTCGGGATGTTTTTCGTAGCTTAATCCAGGTATAACCATTTCACCTAGGGGGATCCAGCTCATAGTTTCCGGGTAGAAGTACTCTTCGCTCAGGTTGTTTTACGTAACCTAACCCAGGTAGAACCTTTTCTCCTAGGGGGATCCAGCTCATAGTTCCAGGTAGAAGTACTCTTTGCCCAGGCTATTGTTTTGTATCTTAACCCAGGTAGAACCTTTTCTCCTAGGGGCATCCTGCTCATAGTTCCGGTTAGAAGTACTCATAGCTCAAGTTATTTTACGTAGCTTAACCCAGGTAGAACCTTTTCGCCTAGGGGGATCCAGCTCATAGTTCCGGGTAGAAGTACTCTTCACTTAGTTTGTTTTACATAGCTTAACCCAGGTAGAACCTTTTTGCCTATGGGCGATCCAGGTCATAGTTCCGGGTAGAAGTACTCTTCGCTCAAGTTGTTTTTCTTAGCTTAACCCAGGTAGAACCTTATCGCCTCTAGGGATCCAGCTCATAGTTTCTGGGTAGAAGTACTCTTCGCCCAGGCTATTTTTTGTAGCTTAACCAGGTAGAACCTTTTTGCCTAGGGGGATCCAGCTCATAGTTCCAGGTAGAAGTACTCTTCGCCCAGGCTATTTTTTTGTAGCTTAACCCAGGTAGAACCTTTTCTCCTAGGGGGATCCAGCTCATAGTTCCGCGTAGAAGTACTCTACGCCCAGGATATTTTGCGTAGCTTAACCCAGGTAGAACCTTTTCGACTGGGGGGATCCAGCTCACAGTTCCATGTAGAAGTACTCTTCTCTCAGGATGTTTTTCGTAGCTTAATCCAGGTATATCCTTTTCACCTAGGGGGATCCAGCTCATAGTTTCTGGGTAGAAGTACTCTTCGCTCAGGTTGTTTTACGTAACCTAACCCAGGTAGAACCTTTTCGCCTAGGGGAATCCAGCTCATAGTTCCAGGTAGAAGTACTCTTTGCCCAGGCTATTGTTTTGTATCTTAACCCAGGTAGAACCTTTTCTCCTAGGGGCATCCAGCTCATAGTTCCGCGTAGAAGTAATCTTCGCTCAGGTTGTTTTATGTAGCTTGACCCAAGTAGAACCTTTTCGACTGGGGGGATCCAGCTCATAGTTCCGCGTAGAAGTAATCTTCGCCCAGTCTGTTTTATGTAGCTTAACCTAGGTAGGACCTTTTCGACTGGGGGGATCCAACTCATAGTTCCGAGTAGAAGTACTCTTCGCTCAGGATGTTTTTTGTAGCTTAACCCAGGTAGAACCTTTTCTCCTAGGGGGATCCAGCTTATAGTTCCGCGTAGAAGTACTCTTCACCCAAACTGTTTTACGTAGCCTAACCTAGGTAGAACCTTTTCGCCTAGGGGGATCCAGCTCATAGTTCCGCGTAGAAATAATCTTCGCTCAGGTTGTTTTACGTTGCTTAACTCAGGTAGAACATTTTCGCCTCTGGGGATCCAGCTAATAGTTCTGGGTAGAAGTACTCTTCGCGCAGGTTGATTTACGTAGCTTAACCCAGGTAGAACCGGTTTGCCTAGGGGGATCCAGCTCATAGTTCCGGGTAGAAGTATTCATAGCTCAGGTTATTTTAAGTAGCTTAACCCAGGTAGAACATTTTTGCCTAGAGGGATCCAACTCATAGTTTCCGGGTAGAAGTACTCTTCGCTTAGGTTGTTTTACATAGCCTAACCCAGGTAGAACCTTTTCGCCTAGGGGGATCCAGCTAATAGTTCCGGGTAGAAGTACTCTTCGCTCAGGTTGTTTTACATAGCTTAACCCAGGTAGAACCTTTTCGCCTAGGGGAATCCAGCTCACAGTTCTGGGTAGAAGTACTCTTCGCACAGGTTGTTTTACGTATATTAACCCAGGTACAACCTTTTCACCTAGGGGGATCCAGCTCATAGTTCCGGGAAGAAGTACTCATAGCTCAGGTTATTTTACGTAGCATAACCAAGGTAGAATATTTTTGCCTAGGGGGATCCAGCTCATAGTTACGGGTAGAAGTACTCTTCGCTCAGGTTGTTTTACGTAGCTTAACCCAGGTAGAACCTTTTCGCCTCTGGGGATCCAGCTCATTGTTCCGGTTAGAAGTACTCATAGCTCAAGTTGTTTTACGTAGCTTAACCCAGGTAGAACCTTTTTGCCTAGGGGGATCCAGCTCATAGTTCCAGGTAGAAGTACTCTTTGCCCAGGCTATTGTTTTGTATCTTAACCCAGGTTGAACCTTTTCTCCTAGGGGGATCCAGCTCATAGTTCCGCGTAGAAGTAATCTTAGCTCAGGTTGTTTTATGTAGCTTGACCCAAGTAGAACCTTTTCGACTGGGGGGATCCAGCTCATAGTTCCGCGTAGAAGTAATTTTCGCCCAGGCTGTTTTATGTAGCTTAACCTAGGTAGAACCTTTTCGACTGGGGGGATCCAACTCATAGTTCCGAGTAGAAGTACTCTTCGCTCAGGTTGTTTTACGTAGCTTAACCCAGGTAGAACCTTTTCGCCTCTGGGGATCCAGCTCATTGTTCCGGTTAGAAGTACTCATAGCTCAAGTTGTTTTACGTAGCTTAACCCAGGTAGAACCTTTTCGCCTAGGGGGATCCAGCTCATAGTTCCGGGAAGAAGTACTCATAGCTCAGGTTATTTTACGTAGCGTAACCCAGGTAGAATATTTTTGCCTAGGGGGATCCAGCTCATAGTTCCGGTTAAAAGTACTCATAGCTCAAGTTATTTTACGTAGCTTAACCCAGGTAGAACCTTTTCGCCTAGGGGGATCCAGCTCATAGTTTCGGTTAGAAGTACTCTTCACTTAGTTTGTTTTACGTAGCTTAACCCAGGTAGAACCTTTTTGCCTATGGGGGATCCAGGTCATAGTTCCGGGTAGAAGTACTCTTCGCTCAGGTTGTTTTACGTAACCTAACCCAGGTAGAACCTTTTTGCCTAGGGGGATCCAGCTCATAGTTCCGGGTAGAAGTACTCTTCGCTCAGGTTAGTTTTCGTAGCTTAACCCAGGTATAACCTTTTTGCCTTGGGGGATCCAGCTCACTGTTTTGGGTAGACATACTTTTCTCTCAGGTTGTTTTACGTAGCATAACCCAGGTAGAACCTTTTCTCTTAGGGGGATCCAGCTCATAGTTCCGAGTAGAAGTACTCTTCGCTCAGGATGTTTTACGTAGCGTAACACAGGTAGAACCTTTTCGCCTAGGGGGATCCAGATCATAGTTCCGGGTAGAAGTACTCTTCGACCAGGTTGTTTTACGTAGCTTAACCCACGTAGAACCTTTTCTCCTAGGGGGATCTAGCTCATAGTTCTGGGTAGAAGTACTCTTCGCTCAGGCTGTTTTACGTAGCTTAACCCAGGTAGAACATTTTTGCCTAGGGGGATCTAGCTCATAGTACCGGGTAGAAGTACTCTTCGCACGGGTTGTTTTACATAGCTTAACCCAGGTAGAACCTTTTTGCCTAGGGGGATCCAGCTCATAGTTTCGGGTAGAAGTACTCTTCACTCGGGTTGTTTTACGGAGCTTAACCCAGGTAGAACGTTTTTTCCTAGGGGGAATCCAGCACATAGTTCCGGGTAGAAGTACTCTTCCCCCAGGCTTGTTTTTCGTAGCTTAACCCAGGTAGAACCTTTTTGCCTAGGGGGGTCTAGCTCATATTTCTGGGTAGGACTACTCTTTGTCAAGGCTTGTTTTTCTTAGCTTAACCCAGGTAGAACCTTTTTGCCTAAGGGATCCTGCTCATAGTTCCGGGTAGAAGTACTCTTCACTCAGGTTATTTTACGTAGTTTAACCCAGGTAGAACCTTTTTGCCTAAGGGATCCTGTTCATAGTTACGGGTAGAAGTACTTTTCACTTAGGTTGTTTTACGTAGCTTGACCCAGGTAGAACCTTTTCGCCTAGGGTGATCCAGCTCATAGTTCCAGGTAGAAGTACTCTTCGCTTGGGTTGTTTTACGTAGCTTAACCAAGGTAGAATCATTTCGCCTAGGGGGATCCATATCATAGTTTCCGGGTAGAAGTACTCTTCGCTCAGGATGTTTATGTAGCTTAACCCAAGTAGAACCTTTTCGCCTACGGGGATCGAGCTCATAGTTCCGGGTAGAAGTACTCTTCGTACAGGTTGTTTTACATATCTTAACCCAGGTAGAACCTTAACGCCTAGGGGGATCCAGCTCATAGTTCGGTGTAGAAGTACTCTTCGCTTAGGTTATTCTACGTAGCTTAACCCAGGTATAACCTTTTTGCCAGGGGGGATCTTGCTCATAGTTTCGGGTAGAAATACTCTTCGCTCAGGTTTTTTTACGTAGCTTAACCCAGGTAGAACCTTTTCACCTAGGGTGATCCATCTCATAGTTCTGGGTAGAAGTACTCTTCGTTCAGGTTGTTTTACGTAGCTTAACCCAGGTAGAACCTTTTCGCCTAGGAGGTCCAACTCATAATTTCGGGTAGAAGTACTCTTTGCCCATGCCATTTTACGTAGCTTAACCCAGGTAGAACCTTTTCGCCTAGGGGGATCCAGCTCATATTTCCGGGTAGAAGTACTCTTCGCTCAGGATGTTTTTCGTTGCTTAACCCAGGTAGAATATTTTTTCCTAGGGGGATCCAGCTCATAGTTCCGGGTAGAAGTACTCTTCGCTCAGGTTATTTTATGTAGATTAACCTAGGTAGAACCTATTTGCCTAAGGGGATCCAGCTCATAGTTTCGGGTAGAAGTAATCTTCGCTCAAGTTGTTTTATGTAGCTTAACCCAGGTAGAACCTGTTTGCCTATGGGGGATCCAGGTCATAGTTCTGGGTAGAAGTACTCTTCGCCCAGGCTTGTTTTTCGTATCTTAAACCAGGTAGAACCTTTTCGCCTAGGGTGATCCAGCTCATAGTTCGGGATAGAAGTACTCTTCGCTCAGGTTGTTTTACGTAGCTTAACCTAAGTAGAATCTTTTCGCCGAGGGGGATCCAGCTCACAGTTCCGGGTAGAAGTACTCTTCGCTCAGGCTTCATTTTCCAAGCTTAACCCAGGTAGAACCTTTTTTCCTAGGGAGATCCAGCTCATACTTTCCGAGTAGAAGTACTCTTTTCCTAGGGTATTTTTCGTAGCTTAAACCAAGTAGAACCTTTTCGCCTAGGGGGATCCAGATCATAGTTTCCGGGTAGAACTACTCTTCGCTTAGGATGTTTACGTAGCTTAACCCAGGTAGAACCTTTTCGCCTAGGGGATCCAGCTCATAGTTCCCGGTAGAAGTACTCTTCGCACAGGTTATTTTACGTATATTAACCCAGGTAGAACCTTTTCGCCTAGGGGGATTCAACTCATATTTCTGGGTAGGAGTACTCTTTGTCCAGGCTTATTTTTCTTAGGTTAACCCAAGTAGAACCTTTTTGCTTAGGGGGATCCAGCTCATAGTTTCCGGGTAGAAGTACTCTTCGCTCAGGATGTTTACGTAGCTTAACCCAGGTAGAACCTTTTCGCCTAGGGGGATCCAGCTCATAGTTCAAGGTAGAAGTACTCTTCGCACATGTTGTTATACGTATCTTAACCTAGGTAGAACCTTTTCGCCTTAGGGGATCCAGCTCATACTTCCGGGAAGAAGTACTCATAGCTCAGGTAATTTTACGTAGCTTAACCCAGGTAGAACCTTTTCGCCTAGGGGGATCAAGCTCATAGTTCCGAGTAGAAATACTCTTCGCTCAGGTTGTTTTACGTAGCTTAACCAAGGTAGAACCTTTTCCCTTCCGGGGATCCAGCTCATAGTTCTAGGTAGAAGTACTCTTCGCTCAGGTTATTTTACGTAGCTTAACCCAGATAGAACCTTTTTACCTAGAGGGATCCAGCTCATAGTTCCAGGTAGAAGTAATCTTCGCCCAGGCTGTTTTATGTAGCTTAACCTAGGTAGAACTTTTTCGACCCGGGGGATCCAGCTCATAGTTCCGAGTAGAAGTACTATTCGCTTAGGATGTTTTTCGTAGCTTAACCTAGGTATAACCATTTTGCCTAGAGGGATCTAGCTCATAGTTTTCGGGTAGAAGTACTCTTCGCTCAGGTTGTTTTACTTAGCCTAACCCAGGTAGAACCTTTTCGCCTAGGGGGATCCAGCTCATAGTTCCGGGTAGAAGTACTCTTCGCTCAGGTTGTTTTATGTAGCTTAACCCAGGTAGAACTTTTCGCCTCTGGGGATCCAACTCATAGTTCTGGGTAGAAGTACTCTTCGCTCAGGTTGTTTTACATAGCTTAACCCAGGTAGAACCTTTTTGCCTAGGGGGATCCGGCTCATAGTTCCAGGTAGAAGTACTCTTTGCCGAGGCTATTTTTTTGTATCTTAACCCAGGTAGAACCTTTTCTCCTAGGGGGATCCAGCTCATAGTTCCACGTAGAAGTAATCTTCGCCCAGGCTGTTTTATGTAGCTTAACCCAAGTAGAACCTTTTCGACTGGGGGGGTCCAGCTCATAGTTCCGCGTAGAAGTAATCTTCGCTCAGGATGTTTTTTGTAGCTTAACCCAGGTAGAACCTTTTCTCCTAAGGGGATCCAGCTCATAGTTCCGCGTAGAAGTACTCTTCGCCCAGACTATTTTACGTTGCCTAAACCAGGTAGAACCTTTTCACCTAGGGGGATCCAGCTCATAGTTCCGAATAGAAATACTCTTCGCTCAGGTTGTTTTACGTTGCTTAACCCAGGTAGAACCTTTTCGCCTCTGGGATCTAGCTCATAGTTCCGGGTAGAAGTACTCTTCGCTCAGGTTGTTTTACGTAGCTTAACCTAGGTAGAACCGATTTGCCTAGGGGGATCCAGCTAATAGTTCCGGGTAGAAGTACTCTTCGCTCAGGTTATTTTACGTAGCTTAACCCAGGTAGAACCTTTTCGCCTAGGGGGATCCAGCTCATAGTTCCGGGAAGAAGTACTCATAGCTCAGGTTATTTTACGTAGCGTAACCCAGGTAGAACCTTTTCTCCTAGGGGGATCCTGCTCATAGTTACGGTACAAGTACTCTTCGCTCAGGTTGTTTTACGTAGCTTAACCCAGGTAGAACCTTTTCGCCTCTGGGGATCCAGCTCATTATTCCGGTTAGAAGTACTCATAGCTCAAGTTATTTTACGTAGCTTAACCCAGGTAGAACCTTTTCTCCTAGGGGGATCCAGCTCATAATTCCGGATAGAAGTACTCTTCGCTTAGGTTGTTTTACGTAGCTTAACCCAGGTAGAACCTTATCGCCTCTGGGGATCCAGCTTATAGTTTTTGGGTAGAAGTACTCTTCGCCCTGGCTATTTTTTCGTAGCTTAACCCAGGTATAACCTTTACGCCTAGGGGGATCCAGATCATAGTTTCTGGGTAGGAGTACTCTTCGCTCAGGATGTTTACATAGCTTAACCCAGGTAGAATCTTTTCTCCTAGGGGGATCCAGCTCATAGTTCCGGGTAGAAGTACTCTTCGCACAGGTTGTTTTACGTATCTTAACCCAGGTAGAACCTTTTCGCCTAGACGGATCCAGCTCAAAGCTCTGGGTAGAAGTACTCTTCGCTCAGGTTATTTTACGTAGCTTAACCCAGGTAGAACCATTTCGCCTGGAGGGATCCAGCTCTTAGTTCTGGGTATAAGTACTCTTCGCTCAGGCTTGTTTTTCGTAGCTTAACCCAGGTAGAACCTTTTCGCCTAGGGGGATCAAGCTCATAGTTCCGAGTAGAAATACTCTTCGCTCAGGTTGTTTTACGTAGCTTAACCAAGGTAGAACCTTTTCCCTTCCGGGGATCCAGCTCATAGTTCTAGGTAGAAGTACTCTTCGCTCAAGTTATTTTACGTAGCTTAACCCAGGTAGAACCTTTTTACCTAGAGGGATCCAGCTCATAGTTCCAGGTAGAAGTAATCTTCGCCCAGGCTGTTTTATGTAGCTTAACCTAGGTAGAACTTTTTCGACCCGGGGGATCCAGCTCATAGTTCCGAGTAGAAGTACTATTCGCTTAGGATGTTTTTCGTAGCTTAACCTAGGTATAACCATTTCGCCTAGAGGGATCTAGCTCATAGTTTTCGGGTAGAAGTACTCTTCGCTCAGGTTGTTTTACGTAGCCTAACCCACGTAGAACCTTTTCGCCTAGGGGGATCTAGCTCATAGTTCCGGGTAGAAGTACTCTTCGCTCAGGTTGTTTTATGTAGCTTAACCCAGGTAGAACTTTTCGCCTCTGGGGATCCAACTCATAGTTCTGGGTAGAAGTACTCTTCGCTCAGGTTGTTTTACATAGCTTAACCCAGGTAGAACCTTTTTGCCTAGGGGGATCCGGCTCATAGTTCCAGGTAGAAGTACTCTTTGCCGAGGCTATTTTTTTGTATCTTAACCCAGGTAGAACCTTTTCTCCTAGGGGGATCCAGCTCATAGTTCCGCGTAGAAGTAATCTTCGCCCAGGCTGTTTTATGTAGCTTAACCCAAGTAGAACCTTTTCGACTGGGGGGATCCAGCTCATAGTACCGCGTAGAAGTAATCTTCGCTCAGGATGTTTTTTGTAGCTTAACCCAGGTAGAACCTTTTCTCCTAAGGGGATCCAGCTCATAGTTCCGCGTAGAAGTACTCTTCGCCCAGACTATTTTACGTTGCCTAAACCAGGTAGAACCTTTTCACCTAGGGGGATCCAGCTCATAGTTCCGGGTAGAAATACTCTTCGCTCAGGTTGTTTTATGTTGCTTAACCCAGGTAGAACCTTTTCGCCTCTGGGATCAAGCTCATAGTTCCGGGTAGAAGTACTCTTCGCTCAGGTTGTTTTACGTAGCTTAACCTAGGTAGAACCGGTTTGCCTAGGGGGATCCAGCTAATAGTTTCGGGTAGAAGTACTCTTCGCTCAGGTTATTTTACGTAGCTTAACCCAGGTAGAACCTTTTCGCCTAGGGGGATCCAGCTCATAGTTCCGGGAAGAAGTACTCATAGCTCAGGTTATTTTACGTAGCGTAACCCAGGTAGAACCTTTTCTCCTAGGGGGATCCTGCTCATAGTTACCGGTAGAAGTACTCTTCGCTCAGGTTGTTTTACGTAGCTTAACCCAGGTAGAACCTTTTCGCCTCTGGGGATCCAGCTCATTATTCCGGTTAGAAGTACTCATAGCTCAAGTTATTTTACGTAGCTTAACCCAGGTAGAACCTTTTCTCCTAGGGGGATCCAGCTCATAGTTCCGGATAGAAGTACTCTTCGCTTAGGTTGTTTTACGTAGCTTAACCCAGGTAGAACCTTATCGCCTCTAGGGATCCATCTTATAGTTTCTGGGTAGAAGTACTCTTCGCCCTGGCTATTTTTTCGTAGCTTAACCCAGGTATAACCTTTACGCCTAGGGGGATCCAGATCATAGTTTCCGGGTAGGAGTACTCTTCGCTCAGGATGTTTACGTAGCTTAACCCAGGTAGAACCTTTTCTCCTAGGGGGATCCAGCTCATAGTTCCGGGTAGAAGTACTCTTCGCACAGGTTGTTTTACGTATCTTAACCCAGGTAGAACCTTTTTGCCTAGACGGATCCAGCTCAAAGCTCTGGGTAGAAGTACTCTTCGCTCAGGTTATTTTACGTAGCTTAACCCAGGTAGAACCATTTCGCCTAGGGGGATCCAGCTCCTAGTTCTGGGTATAAGTACTCTTCGCTCAGGCTTGTTTTTCGTAGCTTAACCCAGGTAGAACCTTTTCGCATAGGGGGATCTAGCTCATAGCTCCGGGTAGAAGTACTATTCGCTCAGGTTGTTTTACATAGCTTAACCCTGGTAGAACCTTTTCGCCTAGGGGGATCCAGCTCATAGTTCCGGGTAGAAGTACTCTTCGCTGAAGTTGTTTTATGTAGCTTAACCCAGGTAGAACCTTTTTTCCTAGGGCGGATCCAGCTTATAGTTCCGGGTAGAAGTACTCTTCGCCCAATCTTGTTTTTCGTAGATTAACTCAGGTAGAACCTTTTCGCCTAGGGCGATCCAGCTCATAGTTCCGGGTAGAAGTACTCTTCGCTCAGGTTGTTTTATGTAGCTTAACTGAGGTAGAATTTTTTTCTCCTAGGAGGATCCAGCTCACAGTTCCGGGTAGAATACTCTTCCCTCAAGTTGTTTTATGTAGCTTAACCCAGGTAGAACCTTTTTTCCTAGGGCGGATCCAGCTCAAAGTTCCGGGTAGAAGTACTCTTCGCCCAGGCTTGTTTTTCGTAGATTAACCCAGGTAGAACCTTTTCGCCTAGGGTGATCTAGCTCATAGTTCCTGGTAGATGTACTCTTCGCTCAGGTTATTTTATGTAGCTTAACTCAGGTAGAATTTTTTTTTCCTAGGAGGATCCAGCTCACAGTTCCGGGTAGAAGTACTATTCGCCCAGGCTTGATTTTCTTAGCTTAACCCAGGTAGAACCTTTTCGCCTAGGGGGATCCAGCTCATAGTTAAGAGTAGAAGTACTCTTCGCTCAGGATGTTTTTCGTAGCTTAACCCAGGTATAACCTTTTCGTCTAGGGGGATCCAGCTAATAGTTTCCGGGTAGAAGTACTCTTCGCTCAGGTTGTTTTACGTAGCTTAACCCAGGTAGAACCTTTTTGCCTCTGGGGATCCAGCTCATAGTTCCGAGTAGAAGTACTCTTCAAACTGGTTGTTTTACGTATCTTAACCCAAGTAGAACCTTTTCGCCTAGGGGGATCCAGCTCAGAGTTCCGGGTAGAAGTACTCAGAGATCAGGTTATTTTACGTAGCTTAACTCAGGAAGAACCTTTTCACCTAGGGGAATCCAGCTCATAGTTTCGGGTGTAAGTACTCTTCGTTCAGGTTGTTTTACGTAGCTTAACCCAGGTAGAACCATTTCGCCTCTAGGGATCCAGCTCATAGTTCCTGGTAGAAGTACTCACAGCTCGGGTTATTTTATGTAGCTTAACCCAGGTAGAACATTTTTGCCTAGAGTGATCCAGCTCATAGTTTCCAGGTAGAAGTACGCTTCTCCTTGGGTATTTTTTGTAGCTTAACGTAGGTAGAACCTTTTCGCCTAGGGGGATCCAGATCACAGTTTCCGGGTAGAAGTATTCTTCGCTCAGGATGTTTACGTAGCTTAACCCAGGTAGAACCTTTTCTCCTAGGGGGATCCAGCTCATAGTTCCGGGTAGAAGTACTCTTCGCACAGGTATTTTTACATATCTTAACCCAGGTAGAACCTTTTTGCCTAGACGGATCCAGCTCAAAGCTCTGGGTAGAAGTACTCTTCGCTCAGGTTATTTTACGTAGCTTAACCCAGGTAGAACCATTTCGCCTAGGGGGATCCAGCTCCTAGTTCCGGGTATAAGTACTCTTCGCTCAGGTTGTTTTACGTAGCTTAACCTAGGTAGAACCTTCACGCCTAGGGTGATCCAGCTCATAGTTCCGGGTAGAAGTACTCTTCGCTCAGGTTGTTTTATGTAGATTAACCCAGGTAGAACCTTTTCACCTAGGAAGATCCAACTCATTGTTTCGGGTAGAAGTACTCTTTGCTCAAGCTATTTTACTTAGCTTAACCCAGGTAGAACCTTTTCGCCTACGGGGATCCAGATCATAGTTCCGGGTAGAAGTACTCTTCGCTCAGGATGTTTTACTTTGCTTAACCCAGGTAGAACCTTTTTGCCTAGGGGGTTCCAGCTCATAGCTCCGGGTAGAAGTACTCTTCGCTCAGGTTGTTTTACGTAGCTTAACCCAGGTAGAACATTTTTGCCTAGCGGGGTCCAGCTCATAGTCCCAGGTAGAAGTACTCTTCGCTCAAGTTATTTTTTGTAGCTTAACCCAGGTAGAACCTTTTTCCTAGGGCAGATCCAGCTCATAGTTTCGGGTAGAAGTACTCTTCGCCTAGGCTTGTTTTTCGTAGATTAACCCAGGTATAACCTTTTTGCCTAGGGAGATCCAGCTCATAGTTCCGGGTAGAAGTACTCTTTGCTCAGGTTGTTTTACGTAGCTTAACTCAGGTAGAATTTTTTTCTCCTAGGAGGATCCAGCTTACAGTTCCGGGTAGAAGTTCTCTTCGCCCAGGCTTAATTTTCTTAGCTTAACCCAGGTAGAACCTTTTCGCCTAGGGGGATCCAGCTCATAGTTAAGAGTAGAAGTACTCTTCGCTCAGGTTGTTTTAAGTAGCTTAACCTAGGTATAACCTTTTCGCGTAGGGGGATCCAGCTAATAGATTCCAGGTAGAAGTACTCTTCGCTATCTTAACCCAGGTAGAACCTTTTCGCCTCCGGGAATCCAGCTCATAGTTCCGGGTAGAAGTACTCTTTGCACGGATTATTTTACGTATCTTAACCCAGGTAGAACCTTTTCGCCTAGGAGGATCCAGCTCATAGTTCCGGGTAGAAATACTCATAGCTCAGGTTATTTTACGTAGCTTAACCTAGGTAGAACCTTTTCACCTAGGGGGATCTAGCTCATAGTTCCGGGTACAAGTACTCTTCGCTCAGGTTGTTTTACGTAGCTTAACCCAAGTAGAACCTTTTCGCCTCTGGGGATCCAGCTCATAGTTCCGGGTAGAAGTACTCATAGCTCAGGTTATTTTACGTAGCTTAACCCAGGTATAACCTTTTTGCCTAGGGTGATCCAGATCATAGTTTCCGAGTAGAAGCACTCTTCGCTCAGGATGTTTACATAGCTTAACCCAGGTAGAACCTTTTCGCCTAGGGGGATCCAACTCATAGTTCCGGGTAGAAGTACTCTTCGCACAGGTTGTTTTACGTATCTTAACCCAGGTAGAAACTTTTTCGCCTAGGGGGATCCAGCTCAAAGTTTTGGGTAGAAGTACTCTTCACTCAGGTTATTTTACGTAGCTTAACCCAAGTAGAACCATTTTGCCCAGGGGGATCCAGCTCCTAGTTTCGGGTAGAAGTACTCTTCGCTCAGGTTGTTTTACGTAGCTTAACCAAGGTAGAACATTTTTGCCTAGGGTGATCCAGCTCATAGTTCCGGGTAGAAGTCCTCTTCGCTCAGGTAGTTTTATGTAGTGTAACCCAGTTAGAACCTTTTCGCCTAGGAGGATCCAACTCATAGTTTCGGGTAGAAGTACTTTTTGCTCAAGCTATTTTACGTAGCTTAACCCAGGTAGAACCTTTTCGCCTAGGGGGATCCAGCTCATAGTTCCGAGTAGAAGTACTATTCGCTTAGGCTTGTTTTTCGTAGCTTAACCCTGGTAGAACCTTTCGCCTAGGGGGATCCAGCTCATAGTTTCCGGTTAGAAGTACTCTTCGCTCAGGTTGTTTTACGTAGATTAACCCAGGTAGAACATTTTTGCCTAGGGGGATCCAGCTCATAGTTCCGGGTAGAAGTACTCTTTGCTCAAGTTGTTTTATGTAGCTTAACCCAGGTAGAATCTTTATGCCTAGGGGGATCCAGCTCATAATTTCCGGGTAGAAGTACTCTTCGCCCAGGGTATTTTTCGTAGCTTAACCCAGGTAGAAACTTTTCACCTAGGGGAATCCAGATCATAGTTCCGGGTAGAAGTACTCTTCACTCAGGATATTTACGTAGCTTAACCCAGGTAGAACCTTTTTGCCTTGGGGGATCCAGATCATAGTTCCGGGTAGAAGTAGTCTTCGCACAGGTCGTTTTATGTATCTTACCCCAAGTAGAACTTTTTTCCCTGGGGGATCCAGCTCATAGTTCCGGGTAGAAGTACTTTTCGCTCAGGTTATGTTACGTAGCTTAACCAAGGCAAAACCTTTTCGCCTAGGGGATCCAGCTCATAGTTCCGGGGAGAAGTACTTTTAGTTCAGGTTGTTTTATGTAGCTTAACCTAGATAAAGCCTTTCTGCCTAGGGGGATCCAGCTCATAGTTCCGGGTAGAAGTACTCTTCGCCCAGGCTTGTTTTTCGTAGCTTAACCCAGATAGAACCTTTTCTCCTAGAGGGATCCAGCTTATAGTTCCGGGTAGAAGTACTCTTCGCTCAGGCCGTTTTACGTAGCTTAACCCAGGTAGAAACTTTTCACCTAGGGGAATCCAGATCATAGTTCCAGGTAGAAGTACTCTTCACTCAGGATATTTACGTAGCTTAACCCAGGTAGAACCTTTTTGCCTTGGGGGTTCCAGATCATAGTTCCGGGTAGAAGTAGTCTTCGCACAGGTCATTTTATGTATCTTACCCCAAGTAGAACTTTTTTCCCTAGGGGATCCAGCTCATAGTTCCGGGTAGAAGTACTTTTCGCTCAGGTTATGTTACGTAGCTTAACCAAGGTAAAACCTTTTCGCCTAGGGGGATCCAGCTCATAGTTCCGGGGAGAAGTACTTTTAGTTCAGGTTGTTTTATGTAGCTTAACCTAGATAAAGCCTTTCTGCCTAGGGGGATCCAGCTCATAGTTCCGGGTAGAAGTACTCTTCGCCCAGGCTTGTTTTTTGTAGCTTAACCCAGATAGAACCTTTTCTCCTAGAGGGATCCAGCTTATAGTTCCGGGTAGAAGTACTCTTCGCTCAGGCCGTTTTACGTAGCTTAACCCAGGTAGAACCTTTTTGCCTAGGGGGAACAGATCATAGTTCCGGGTAGAAGTACTCTTCGCCTAGGCTTGTTTTTTGTAGCTTAACCCAGGTAGAACATTTTCGCCTATGGGGATCCAGCTCATATTTCCGGGTAGAAGTACTCTTCTCCCAAGCTTGTTTTTCTTAGCTTAACCCAGGTTGAACCTTTTTTCCTAGGGGGATCCTGCTCATAGATCCGAGTAGAAGTACTCTTCGCTTAGGTTGTTTTACGTAGTGTAACCCAGGTAGAACCTTTTCGCCTAGGGGGATCCAGATCATAGTTCCGGGTAGAAGTACTCTTTGCCCAGGTTGTATTACGCAGCTTAACCCACGTAGAACCTTTTCTCCTAGGGGATCTAGCACATAGTTCTGGGTAAAAGTACTCTTCGCTCAGGTTGTTTTACGTAGCTTAACCCAGGTAGAACATTTTCGCCTAGGGGGATCTAGCTCATAGTACCTGGTAGAAGTACTCTTCGCACGGGTTGTTTTACATAGCTTAACCCAGGTAGAACCTTTTTGCCTAGGGGGATCCAGCTCATAGTTCTGGGTAGAAGTACTCTTCGCTAGGGTTGTTTTACATTGCTTAATCCAGGTAGAACCTTTTTGCCTAGGGGGATCCAGCTCATAGTTCCGGGTAGAAGTACTCTTCGCCAAGGCTTGTTTTCGTAGCTAAACCCAAGTAGAACCTTTTCCCCTAGGGGGATCCAGCTCATAGTTCCGGGCAGAAGTACTTTTAGTTCAGGTTGTTTTACGTAGCTTAACCCAGGTAGAGCCTTTTTGCCTAGGAGGATCCAGCTCATAGTTCCGGGCAGAAGTACTCTTCGCCCAGGCTTGTTTTTCGTAGCTTAACTCCGGTAGAACCTTTTCTCCTAGGGGGATCCAGCTCATAGTTCTGGGTACAAGTACTCTTCGCTCAAGGTGTTTTTCTTTTGCTTAACCCAGGTAGAACCTTTTCGCCTAGGGGGATCCAGCTCATAGCTCCAGGTAGAAGTACTCTTCGCTCAGGTTGTTTTACGTAGATTAACCCAGGTAGAACATTTTTGCCTAGGGGGATCCAGCTCATAGTTCCGGGTAGAAGTACTCTTCGTTCAAGTTGTTTTATGTAGCTTAATCCAGGTAGAACCTTTTTTCCTAGGGCGGATCCAGCTCATAGTTCCGGGTAGAAGTACTCTTCGCCCAGGTTTGTTTTTCGAAGATTAACCCAGGTTGAACCTTTTCGCCTAGGGTGATCCAGCTCATAGTTCCGAGTAGAAGTACTCTTCGCTCAGGTTGTTTTACGTAGCTTAACTCAGGTAGAACAATTTCGCCTAGGGGGATCCAGCTCATAGTTCCGGGTAGAAGTACTCTTCGCCTAGGCTTGTTTTTTGTAGCTTAACCCAGGTAGAACATTTTCGCCTACGGGGATCCAGCTCATATTTCCGGGTAGAAGTACTCTTCTCCCAGGCTTGTTTTTCTTAGCTTAACCCAGGTTGAACCTTTTTACCTAGGGGGATCCTGCTCATAGTTCCGAGTAGAAGTACTCTTCTCTCAGGTTGTTTTACGTATCTTAACTTAGGTGGAACCTTTTCGCCTAGGAGGATCCAGCTCATAGTTCCGGGTAGAAGTACTCTTCGCTCAAGTTATTTTATGTAGCTTAACACAAGTAAAACCTTTTTTCCTAGAGCGGATCCAGCTCATAGTTCCGGGTAGAAGTACTCTTCGCCCAGACTTATTTTTCGTAGATTAACCCAGGTAGAACCTTTTCGCCTAGGGTGATCCAGCTCATAGTTCCGAGTAAAAGTACTCTTCGCTCAGGTTGTTTTACGTTGCTTAACTCAGGTACAATCTTTTGTACTAGGGGGATCCAGCTCACAGTTCCGGGTAGAAGTACTCTTCGCCCAGGCTTGATTTTCATAGCTTAACCCAGGTAGAACCTTTTCGCCTAGGGGATCCAGCTCATAGTTCCGGGAAGAAGTACTCATAGCTCAGGATATTTTACGTAGCGTAAGCCAGGTAGAACCTTTTTGCCTAGGGGGATCCAGCTCATAGTTACGGGTAGAAATACTCTTCGTCCAGGCTTGATTTTCTTAGCTTAACCCAGGTAGAATCTTTTCGCCTTGGGGGATCCAGCTCATAGTTCCGGGTAGAAGTACTATTCGCTCAAGTTGTTTTATGTAGCTTAACCCATATAGAATCTTTATGCCTAGGGGGATCCAGCTCATAATTTCCGGGTAGAAGTACTCTTCGCCCAGGGTGTTTTTTGTAGCTTAACCTAGGTAGAAACTTTTCGCCTAGGGGGATCCAGATCATAGTTCCGGGTAGAAGTACTCTTCGGTCAGGATATTTACGTATCTTACCCCAGGTAGAACCTTTTTTCCAAGGGGGATCCAGCTCATAGTTCCAGGTAGAAGTACTCTTCGCTCAGGTTATTTTACGTAGCTTAACCCAGGTAAAACCTTTTCGCCTAGGGGGATCCAACTCATAGTTCCAGGGAGAAGTACTTTTAGTTCAGGTTGTTTTATGTAGCTCAACCTAGGTAAAGCCTTTTTGCCTAGGGGATCTAGCTCATAGTTCCGGGTAGAAGTACTCTTTGCTCAGACTTGTTTTTTGTAGCTTAACCCAGATAGAACCTTTTCTCCTAGAGGGATCGAGCTTATAGTTCTGGGTAGAAGTACTCTTCGCTCAGGCTGTTTTACGTGGCTTAACCCAGGTAGAACCTTTTTGCCAAGGGAGATCCAGATCATAGATCCGGGTAGAAGTACTCTTCGCCTAGGCTTTTTTTTGTAGCTTGACCCAGGTAGATCATTTTCGCCTACGGGGATCCAGCTCATATTTCCGGGTAGAAGTACTCTTCTCCCACGCTTGTTTTTCTTAGCTTAACCCAGGTTGAACCTTTTTTCCTAGGGAGATCCTGCTCATAGATCCGAGTAGAAGTACTCTTCGCTCAAGTTGTTTTACATAGCGTAACCCAGGTAGAACCTTTTCGCCTAGGGGGATCCAGATCATAGTTCCGGGTAGAAGTACTCTTCGCCCAGGTTGTTTTACGTAGCTTAACCCGCGTAGAACCTTTTCTCCTAGGGGGATCTAGCTCATAGTTCTGGGTATAAGTACTCTTCACTCAGGTTGTTTTACGTAGCTTAACCCAGGTAGAACATTTTCACCTAGGGGGATCTAGCTCATAGTACCGGGTAGAAGTACTTTTCGCACGAGTTGTTTTACATAGCTTAACCCAGGTAGAACCTTTTTGCCTAGGGGGATCCAGCTCATAGTTTCGGGTAGAAGTACTCTTCGCTCAGGTTGTTTTACGTAGCTTAACCCAGGTAGAAACTTTTTGCCTTGGGGGATCCAGCTCATAGTTCCGGGTAGAAGTACTCTTCGCCCAGGCTTGTTTTTCGTAGCTAAACCCAGGTAGAACCTTTTCCCCTATGGGGATCCAGCTCATAGTTCCGGGTAGAAGTACTTTTAGTTCAGGTTGTTTTACGTAGCATAACCTAGGTAGAACCTTTTTGCCTAGGGCGATCCAGATCATAGTTCCGGGTAGAAGTACTCTTCGCCTAGGCTTGTTTTTTGTAGCTTAACCCAGGTAGAACATTTTCGTCTATGGTGATCCAGCTCATATTTCCGGGTAGAAGTACTCTTCTCCCAGGTTTGTTTTTCTTAGCTTAACCCAGGTTGAACCTTTTTTCCTAGGGGGATCCTGCTCATAGATCCGAGTATAAGTACTCTTCGCTCAGGCTTGTTTTTCGTAGCTTAGCCCAGATAGAACCTTTTCTCCTAGAGGGATCCAGCTTATAGTTCCGGGTAGAAGTACTCTTCGCTCAGGCTGTTTTACGTGGCTTAACCCAGGTAGAACCTTTTTGCCTAGGGGGATCCAGATCATAGTTCCGGGTAGAAGTACTCTTCGCCTAGGCTTGTTTTTTGTAGCTTAACCCAGGTAGAACATTTTCGCCTACGGGGATCCAGCTCATATTTTCGGGTAGAAGTACTCTTCTCCCACGCTTGTTTTTCTTAGCTTAACCCAGGTTGAACCTTTTTTCCTAGGGGGATCCTGCTTATAGATCCGAGTAGAAGTACTCTTCGCTCAGGTTGTTTTACGTAGCGTAACCCAGGTAGAACCTTTTCGCCTAGGGGTTCCAGA
Source organism: Nicotiana tomentosiformis (assembly GCF_000390325.3). NCBI lineage: Eukaryota > Viridiplantae > Streptophyta > Magnoliopsida > Solanales > Solanaceae > Nicotiana > Nicotiana tomentosiformis. Next base: position 19,128 of record NW_027174958.1, read on the forward strand.
TCATAGTTCTGGGTAGAAGTACTCTTCGCCCAGGTTGTTTTACGTAGCTTAACCCACATAGAACCTTTTCTCCTGGGGGATCTAGCTCATAGTTCTGGGTAGAAGTACTCTTCGCTCAGGTTGTTTTACGTAGCTTAACCCAGGTAGAACATTTTCACCTAGGGGGATCTAGCTCATAGTACCGGGTAGAAGTACTCTTCGCACGAGTTGTTTTCCATAGCTTAACCCAGGTAGAACCTTTTTGCCTAGGGGGATCCATCTCATAGTTCCGGGTAGAAGTACTCTTCGCTCGGGTTGTTTTACGTAGCTTAACCCAGGTAGAAACTTTTTGCCTTGGGGGATCCAGCTAATAGTTCCGGGTAGAAGTACACTTCGCCCAGGTTTGTTTTTCGTAGCTAAACCCAGGTAGAACCTTTTCCCCTGTGGGGATCCAGCTCATAGTTCCGGGTAGAAGTACTTTTAGTTTCGGTTGTTTTACGTATCGTAACCCAGGTAGAACCTTTTTGCCTAGGGGGATCCAGATCATAGTTTCGGGTAGAAGTACTCTTCGCCCAGGTTGTTTTACGTAGCTTAACCCGCGTAGAACCTTTTCTCCTAGGGGGATCTAGCTCATAGTTCTAGGTATAAGTACTCTTCGCTCAGGTTGTTTTACGTAGCTTAACCCAGGTAGAACATTTTCACATAGGGGGATCCAGCTCATAGTTCCGGGTAGAAGTACTCTTCGCTCAAGTTGTTTTATGTAGCTTAACCCAGGTAGAACATTTTTTCCTAGAGCGGATCCAGCTCATAGTTCCGGGTAGAAGTACTCTTCGCCCAGGCTTATTTTTCGTAGATTAACCCAGGTAGAACCTTTTTGCCTAGGGTGATCTAGCTCATAGTTCCGGGTAAAAGTACTCTTCGCTTAGGTTGTTTTACGTAGCTTAACTCAGGTACAATATTTTCTCCTAGGGGGATCCAGCTCACAGTTCCGGGTAGAAGTACTCTTCGCCCAGGTTTGATTTTCTTAGCTTAACCCAGGTAGAACCTTTTCGCCTAGGGGGATCCAGCTCATAGTTCCGGGTAGAAGTACTCTTCGCTCAAGTTATTTTATGTAGCTTAACCCAGGTAGAACCTTTTTTCCTAGGGCGGATCCAGCTCATAGTTCCGGGTAGAAGTACTCTTCGCCCAGGTTGTTTTACGTAGATTAATCCAGGTAGAACATTTTCGCCAAGGGGGATCCAGCTCATAGTTCCGGGTAGAAGTACTCTTCTCCTAGGCTTGTTTTTTATAGCTTAACCCAGGTAGAACATTTTCGCCTACGGGGATCCAGCTCATATTTCCGGGTAGAAGTACTCTTCTCCCAGGCTTGTTTTTCTTAGCTTAACCCAGGTTGAACCTTTTTTCCTTGGGGGATCCTGCTCATAGTTCCGAGTAGAAGTACTCTTCGCTCAGGTTGTTTTACGTAGCTTAACCTAGGTAGAAACTTTTCGCCTATGGGGATCCAGCTCATAGTTCCGAGTAGAAGTACTCTTCGCTCAAGTTGTTTTATGTAGCTTAACTCAGGTTGAACCTTTTTTCCTAGGGCGGATCCAGCTCATAGTTCCAGGTAGAAGTACTCTTTGCCCAGGCTTGTTTTTCGTAGATTAACCCAGGTAGAACCTTTTCGCCTAGGGTGATCCAGCTCATAGTTCCGGGTAAAAGTACTCTTCGCTCAGGTTGTTTTACGTAGCTTAACTCAGGTACAATCTTTTGTCCTAGGGGGATCCAGCTCATAGTTCCGGGTAGAAGTACTCTTCGCCCAGGCTTGATTTTCTTAGCTTAACCCAGGTAGAACCTTTTCGCCTAGGGGATCCAGCTCATAGTTCCGGGAAGAAGTACTCATAGCTCAGGATATTTTACGTAGCGTAAGCCAGGTAGAACCTTTTTGCCTAGGGGGATCCAGCTCATAGTTACGGGTAGAAGTACTCTTCGCCCAGGCTTGATTTTCTTAGCTTAACCCAGGTAGAATCTTTTCGCCTTGGGGGATCCAGCTCATAGTTCCGGGTAGAAGTACTCTTCGCTCAAGTTGTTTTATGTAGCTTAACCCATGTAGAATCTTTATGCCTATGGGGATCCAGCTCATAATTTCCGGGTAGAAGTACTCTTCGCCCAGGGTGTTTTTTGTAGCTTAACCTAGGTAGAAACTTTTCGCCTAGGGGGATCCAGATCATAGTTCCAGGTAGAAGTACTCTTCGGTCAGGATATTTACGTAGCTTAACCCAGGTAGAACCTTTTCGCCTAGGGGGATCCAGCTCATAGTTTCGGGTAGAAGTAGTCTTCACACAGGTTGTTTTACGTATCTTACCTCAGGTAGAACCTTTTCCCAAGGGGGATCCAACTCATAGTTCCGGGTAGAAGTACTCTTCGCTCAGGTTATTTTACGTAGCATAACCCAGGTAAAACCTTTTCGCCTAGGGGGTTCCAACTCATAGTTCCGGGGAGAAGTACTTTTAGTTCAGATTGTTTTATGTAGCTTAACCTAGGTAAAGCCTTTTTGCCTAGGGGGATCCAGCTCATAGTTCCGGGTAGAAGTACTCTTCGCTCAAGTTGTTTTATGTAGCTTAACCCAGGTAGAACTTTTTCTCCTAGGGCGGATCCAGCTCATAGTTCCGGGTAGAAGTACTCTTTACCCAGGCTTGTTTTTCGTAGATTAACCCAGGTAGAACCTTTTCGCCTAGGGTGATCCAGCTCATAGTTCCGGGTAAAAGTACTCTTCGCTCAGGTTGTTTTACGTAGCTTAACTCAGGTACAATCTTTTGTCCTAGGGGGATCCAGCTCACAGTTCCGAGTAGAAGTACTCTTCGCCCAGGCTTGATTTTCTTAGCTTAACCCAGGTAGAACCTTTTCGCCTAGGGGATCCAGCTCATAGTTCCGGGAAGAAGTACTCATAGTTCAGGATATTTTATGTAGCGTAAGCCAGGTAGAACCTTTTTGCCTAGGGGGATCCAGCTCATAGTTACGGGTAGAAGTACTATTCGCCCAGGCTTTATTTTGCTAGCTTAACCCAGGTGGAATCTTTTCGCCTTGGAGGATCCAGCTCATAGTTCCGGGTAGAAGTACTATTCGCTCAAGTTGTTTTATGTAGCTTAACCCATGTAGAATCTTTATGCCTATGGGGATCCAGCTCATAATTTTCGGGTAGGAGTACTCTTCGCCCAGGGTGTTTTATGTAGCTTAACCTAGGTAGAAACTTTTCGCCTAGGGGGATCCAGATCATAGTTCCGGGTAGAAGTACTCTTCGGTCAGGATATTTACGTAGCTTAACCCAGGTAGAACCTTTTCGCCTAGGGGGATCCAGCTCATAGTTTCGGGTAGAAGTAGTCTTCGCACAGGTTGTTTTACGTATCTTACCCCAGGTAGAACCTTTTTCCCAAGGGGGATCCAGCTCATAGTTCCGGGTAGAAGTACTCTTCACTCAGGTTATTTTACGTAGCTTAACCCAGGTAAAACCTTTTCACCTAGGGGGATCCAACTCATAGTTCCGGGGAGAAGTACTTTTAGTTCAAGTTGTTTTATGTAGCTTAACCTAGGTAAAGCCTTTTTGCCTAGGGGGATCTAGCTCATAGTTCCGAGTAGAAGTACTCTTCGCTCAGGCTTGTTTTTCGTAGCTTAACCCAGATAGAACCTTTTCTCCTAGAGGGATCCAGCTTATAGTTCCGGGTAGAAGTACTCTTCGCTCAGGCTGTTTTACGTTGCTTAACCCAGGTAGAACCTTTTTGCCTAGGGGGATCCAGATCATAGTTCCGGGTAGAAGTACTCTTCGCCTAGGCTTGTTTTTTGTAGCTTAACCCAGGTAGAACATTTTCGCCTACGGGGATCCAGCTCATATTTCCGGGTAGAAGTACTCTTCTCCCACGCTTGTTTTTCTTAGCTTAACCCAGGTTGAACCTTTTTTCCTAGGGGGATCCTGCTCATAGATCCGAGTAGAAGTACTCTTCGCTCAGGTTGTTTTACGTAGCATAACCCAGGTAGAACCTTTTCGCCTAGGGGGATCCAGATCATAGTTCTGGGTAGAAGTACTCTTCGCCCAGGTTATTTTACGTAGCTTAACCCGCGTAGAACCTTTTCTCCTAGGGGGATCTTGCTCATAGTTCTGGGTATAAGTACTCTTCGCTCAGGTTGTTTTACGTAGCTTAACCCAGGTAGAATATTTTCACCTAGGGGGATCTAGCTCATAGTACCGGGTAGAAGTACTCTTCGCACGAGTTGTTTTACATAGCTTAACCCAGGTAGAACCTTTTTGCCTAGGGGGATCCAGCTCATAGTTTCGGGTAGAAGTACTCTTCGCTCGGGTTGTTTTACGTAGCTTAACCCAGGTAAAAACTTTTCGCCTTGGGGGATCCAGCTCATAGTTCTGGGTAGAAGTACTCTTCGCCCAGGCTTGTTTTTCGTAGCTAAACCCAGGTAGAACCTTTTCCCCTATGGGGATCCAGCTCATAGTTCCGGGTAGAAGTACTTTTAGTTCGGTTGTTTTACGTAGCATAACCCAGGTAGAACCTTTTTGCCTAGGGGGATCCAGATCATAGTTCCGGGTAGAAGTACTCTTCGCCTAGGCTTGTTTTTTGTAGCTTAACCCAGGTAGAACATTTTCGCCTACGGGGATCCAGCTCATATTTCCGGGTAGAAGTACTCTTCTCCCAGGCTTGTTTTTCTTAGCTTAACCCAGGTTGAACCTTTTTTCCTAGGGGGATCCTGCTCATAGATCCGAGTATAAGTACTCTTCGCTCAGGCTTGTTTTTCGTAGCTTAACCCAGATAGAACCTTTTCTCCTAGAGGGATCCAGCTTATAGTCCGGGTAGAAGTACTCTACGCTCAGGTTGTTTTACGTGGCTTAACCCAGGTAGAACCTTTTTGC